>NC_056750.1:368557758-368657758 GCF_019279795.1 Protopterus annectens
CATTTTTTTAAAACACTTTTCCAAGCCATTTCTCTTTATCATATTATCTTCTAGTGACATGCAAGCCAGGCACAATACTGCTAAGAGTGCCAGAAAAAAGCCTTATAACATTTAGTATTCTGTTTCATTTAGATGCTTTGTAATAAACTTGTTACTGGATAATGCCTAGCGTCTTAAGATTTCCATATGCAAGCATGGGAAAAAGCACACTGATTTTTCTTTTGTCATACTCTCTTAACTAGACCTTTCCTCTCTCCCCCTTTTTTTACACCGCAGTGCTTACATTTCTTTAATCTGAACAAAGAAAAAGAAAGGGAGAAAACAAAAGCACCTGTTTATATTATTTAATGTATTCCCATTGCATTTCAAAAACAAAACAGAGAAAACTTTGCTTCAAGTCTAATTAGTTTTGTCTTATCTTTAAAGCCCTCCCAGCTGGGAAAACCCCTGATTGCTTTCAGAGAACATCATGTCCTAGCCAGTTTCTCTTTTTTCTTTCTTTTCCTTCAGCCAGTCCTCTAACACTAGACTGTCTCCATGGAGACATGAGAACCAGTCAGACAATTACTCTTTATCAGATTGTTCCCATGGAAATATGAGACCATCTGCGCAGTTGCTACTAGGTATACATGCATTTGCTGGAAAAAAGCCTCATGATACTCTATATTTTTTTTCATTTACTTGCTCTCTCTTGAAACAAATCAGTCAAGGTCCTTAGTACAGTCATTTCCCCATGCAAGAATGAAAACAAGCACATCAATTTTAACTTTGCCATGCCTTTTTAACCAGGTTTTCTTTTTACATTTCATTGCCTATATTTCTCAAAACTGTACAAGAAGAAAAAAGGAAGAGCGGAGAAAAAGAAAAACAGCATCCGTTTACAATCCCCATTACAAATAGCATGCAAAGTCAACCATACACCACAAATACAGTACTATTAAGAAAAGAAAAATGTTTTATTTGTTTACAGTTAGCTTTTTTTCCCCTTTCTTCCCCTTCCTAAGGCATTTTTCTGAACATTAATGTCATGAACTAGAGAATATACTTCAGAGTCCCCCACAAATCCAAGAAATTTTAAAAATGTCGAGTATTTCCAGATTTTCTCATTCTGTCGTATTTCTCAAGTATAATTATTGCATTGTAATCCCACATTGAGTTACTGGTTTTATTACTACTGTTCTCCATCAAATCCTATCTCTGCTTCATTCCAACACACTCTCAAGTCTTCTAGTTAACTCTCGTGCTCCCTTCCTTCTCCCCAACATTTTCTGTTGAAATACTGGAAAAGGTTTCACAGGTACAGTCCCTCTGTGGTCTTTCTTACCAGAAGAACAATCTCCTTCTGTTTCACAGCTCATTTTTTGTTTTCCCTGGAAAAATAAAAAGTTTAAATGTTGTTTTGTTTAAGTTCATTTTTATCTGGATTTTATCTGCTACTGCTGTGCTCTACACCAGATTTATCCAGGTACTTTGCTTGTTTTGCTACATAAACAGTAGAATGTATGCACACTTCTAAGCCCCATCTTAAAAAAAAGTTGGCGTAAACTGCATTCTGTTCTATGTGCTGTGGAAGCATCAGCATGTACATGTCCAGCATATGTGTTGTACATTACGTATATATTCCCTACATGCAAAGAGCTATGGAAGAACATTTAACTGCTCCTATACAATGAATGGCATTATTTAAAAAAGGTAAGGAACTTTTAGCAAGAAATCAATCCCGTTTGTTGGTATTATTGGGTTTACCCCGGCTGGCTTTCACTGAATATTCAGTCTTCACCCTCATGATCCAGTCACGATGACCATTGGTAAATCCAGCATTACCCATATCAACTGCAGCTTACTACTGAACTGTACCACACAAAACAAAGGAGTGAAGTGGCAACCCTGTTTTAGACATTTTGAAAGATTAAACTTGTTTCATGTATTCCATTAATGAAAATTGCCCCCCTAAACAACCTTCTGAAACCTTCTAATAAATGTATCTACACAACTTAATTACACCAGTTCTCTACATGACACTGAATAAATCACACTGCTGAAATAGGGTCATAGGTATATAGGGTCACAAACAAATATACTAGGCTAACGACCAGTAGGGCCTTTGTAAGCCCAGCTATGCAACCCAACCCAATTGTGTCCCTATGTATCACGGGCATTTATTAGGAGGGTGCATGCTAGTTATGAAGCTTCTAGAGGTTATGTGGGGGGGGTATGTTAGTTTGAGCATTACTGTATGCCTCTGTCAGATACTTTAGGTTAAGTAAGTACTAGGCTAGCTGTCCTTGTGGGTCATTTTAAGCCTTGTCAGTTTTCCTCAAAGATGAGAACTAAACCTTGTACCTTGTGTCTGTGAAGTAAACACCTTAACCATTATGTCAACCACCAACCCGAAAACATTTTGCTGACATTTTTTAAACATGATATTTTGCTAAAGTGCTTACTACCCATACTTTCACAGCTAAATACCAAGCTAGCTGCCCTTGCAAGCCATTTTTAGTCTAGCCAAGGTCCTTCAAAGGTGAGAATCACATCTTTTACCTTGTGTCTGATGTAAGCACCTTAACCATTATGCCTTGTCCCAATCCCGCATCACCAGTACCTCTGTGGTATCTCTCGTTATCTTTCTTGCTGTAGTCTCCTTAAGTTTGGTAACAACCTTTTACTGTTGTGGAACATTATGAGACAGTTTCAAGTTTTTTCTGGATAAAAAAATATAATGAAAATAAAATGGGCAACTTTCTCATGAACAAAAGGTACCTTTTCATTCAATCAAACGTCTTCTCCTTTGTTCTGGACAAATCTGATACCTTCCAGCCAATCACCCCCACAGGATTTTCTATAATAACCTTGGAAAACTTACTTGATCTTCTGTTCATCAGACTCTGTAGTACAAATTTAAAACCCCTGTTTAAAAGAAAGATGGGTCTCCAGATTGTGAAGTGTTCCTTTATTAAATTAAAAAAAAAAAAAAAAAAAGTTATGTCTTACCATAATGTTCCATTTGTGTTGATCTTCACTAATCCTTGACTGTGGGCTCGGTTCTGAGCCTCGGAACCGACTTGGCCATTTATTTCAGCTCGCACCTTCCAAACTCTCGAGGTAGGCTCTACCCATAATGCTCCTCTCTAAATTACCTCAGATCAAGTTTGCCTAAAATAGTGGCAGACTGTCAATAACAGAGAGAGACCAGATCTGTGTCCCTGTTATGAAGCCAGTCTTGGGAATATTCAATCCACTTAGAGTCTCAGGCTGGGGCAAGGATGGGGGGGAATGTAAAGTATTAGTGAAGATCAACAACACAGAGGGAACGTTATGGTAAGATGCAATTTCTTTATCTGATGTTGTCGATCTTCACATAATCCTTGACTGTTGAACAAAGTCCCTAGCTACCTGAATGTTGAGAGGTCTTACTGAAGAATATTCTTAAGCGCCATCGCACAGAATGATGCACATCTTCTACAGACCTGGTCCAATTTGTAATGAATGATAAAAGTGTGAGGAGAAGACCATGTGGCTGCTGCACAAATGTCATCTAAAGAAGCTCTTGCATGAAAAACTGCAGAAGCTGATACAGCTCTAGTTGAGTGGGCTTTCACCGGACGTGGAGAGTGAAGCCCTTTTGAGTGACAGAGAAACGTTATGAGCCATTTAGCCAATATAATCTTGGAAACTGGATTACCTAAGGAAAAGGCAACAAATAGTTGGTCATATTTTCTAAAATCCTTTGGTCTGTGAAGATAAAAACATAATTGTCTATGAACATCTAATAAATGTAGACAGTACTCTCCCTTACTGGAAAACTTGGGGAAAAAGACCGGTAGTTGCAATGTTTGATTGATAATGGTATTCTGAAACTACCTTTGGCAAGAAGGAATGACTAGTCCTGAGGAAGACCCTGTCTTTGTGAAATATTATGTTGTGGAGGTTTGCAGGACAAGGCTTGAATTTCAGATACTCTTCTTGCAGAAGTGATAGCTACTGAAAGTAACGCTTCCAGAGTCAGAAGTTTTAAGTCACATGTAGCTGATGGTTCAAAAGGGGAACAAGAGAGATTGTAGAAATGAAGGTAAATCCCATGGAGCAATAGGCTCTTTAAATGGAGGTCTTAACATTAGGATTCCCTTCAAAAAGGCTTTACTAAGTTTATGTGACATAAGTGAAGAACCATTGAAACCAGTATGGAAATTTGTTTTGCGGCTAGATGGACCCGAATGGTAGAGACTGAAGAGCCAATTTGATAAAGACCTGCTAGAAAATCCAATAAGTTATGCATGGGGACTGTATAAGTGTCCAAAGCATTAAGAGCTCATCTAGAAAATTCTTCCCATTTACTCTGGTACAGTTTCCTAGTAGAAGTTTTGTGATGGGCCAAAATATTTTGATGGACAGGAAAGGGAAGGGATGCCTGGCAGTCATAGGAATTGGAGAAGCCAAGCAGTGAGCTTGAGTTATTGCAGATTTGGATGAACCATTCCTTCTGGATGAGGTAATAGATCTGGAGCTAGGTCCAGAATCAAAGGTTTCCGAAGTAGGTGAGGTCAAATGAAGGGAAACCAAACTTGTCGAGGCCAGAACGGGGCACTGAGGATTACTGTGTTCTTCGACCTCTTGGCTTTCTTTAGAAACTAAGATGTTGGGGGAAAGGCATACTAGAGACTGGGAGGCCAATCATGGAGAAGAGGTCTTGGTGACTCACCTGGAGGTGGGATTTGGGCAAAGTAACTGCTGCACTTGTTCAGAGGGGACGCAAACAGATCTCAGCAAGGTCCGCCCCTGTGGTGAAAGACGTTTTCCGTCACCACAAGATTGAGAGACCACTCGTGAGGTATCGGAATAATTCTACTTAGCTTGTCCGGTATCACATTGGAGCTCCCAGGAATATGTGTTGCCGTGAGAAAGAGGTCGGAACAAATTACCCATTGCTAAACTCAGAGGGCTTCTTGACAAAGTGGGTAAGATTTGGTTCCTCCGTGTTTGTTGATGTACCAAACTACCGACATGTCCATTTGGATTGCCATTATTCCTAGTGGAAGGGCATCTTGAAATGCTTTTAGTGCTAAGAGCATCTCCCTTAACTCTTGAACACTAATGTGCAAATTGGCCTCCAGTGGGGGGAATAAGTGCCTTGGACTGTCTTTTTCAGATAATGCCCCTCCCCACCCTATCTGGGGAGCATCCGTGGTCACTATGGCTTGGGGCTGTGAAAGAATGAAAGGACAACCCAAAAGTATCTCATTGGAAAGGAGTCACCACAACGGATCTTCTTTGCAGCGATTTGTGATCAAGATGTGATCTGACATCGGCTGATTTAATTGAGGACCACTGGGAGGCCAGAAGCCATTGGGGAATTAGCGTGTGATATCTGGCCAAAGGAACTAGAGTAACTTGAGACTGCCATTGAGCCTACCTCCTGTAGGGTAAGCTTGGCTGGAACACTTCTGTTTTGAATAATATGATTTACTTGTGATGTGATCTTTTGGAGCCTTTTTAATGGGAGTGAAGCAATTCATGTAACTGTATTTAACAGAGCTATGATAAATTCCAGGTGTTGTGTAGCTTGCAGATTTGACTTTTCGTAATTTATTGAAATGCCTAAAGAAGTACAAAGATGCCGAGTGTAATTATTCTCTTGCCCATTCTAGTTGACGCCTGGTGGTAGCAGTAAGGAGCTAGTTGTCGAGAGAGGGAAAATCTCAAAATCCCTGCAGTCTGAGATGAGCTGCTACCACTGCCATACATTTGGTAAACACCCTAGGAGCTGTGGTGAGACCAAAGGGCAGTGCTCTGAGCTGGAAATGACTGGCTTCCAGCCAGAAGTACAGGAATCTCCTGGAGTGTTTGTCCATTTTTACATGGTAATATGCATCCTGAAGATGTATAAAGTACATGCAATCATCTTTTTCCAAGAATGGAAGTATTGACTGTACTGAGACCGTCCGGAATTTTGGTTTGTTGAACTGGTTGACATCCAAAATGAGTCTCCAGTCCCCTGTCTTTTTGGGCACTAAAAAGAATCTCAAGTAAAACCTGGATTTTTTGGATGACTCTTTTTTTCAATCAGCTTTTGAATTTCTATGACTACTGCTTCCCTGTGACTGGATGGAACATCGGGGAGTCTTTTTGTGTTTTTGAAATTTAGGAAAGAGGAATAATGTAACCTCTGGAAATTATTCCCTCCACCCATTTGTCCGATGTTATCTGTAGCCAGCCAGATTGCTGCAGGGATAATTGTCCCCTGACTGGCTCCAGAGGAAGGTAATCAGGCCTCCATTCAGGAGTGCTTGTGGGAGTTGCTAGAGAAAGTATCTCTGGAACTCTGGTTCTACGGGCTTCCTCTGCCTCTAGGGTGGCGTCTTCCATTGTTACTTCCCCCCCCTCTGCCCCGGGGAAAGTCGTTGCCATGCGAGTCCTGGAAAGGCCCTTGGGACTTTTTGAACCCTAGCCTCCCACTTCTCTGATTTCTGGAGTAGGGCCACTTAGGAATAGAGAAGCGTATGCCTACGGCAGAAAGAGTCTTCCCATCTTTCTCACATCTGGCCAGTGTCTTTTACCTTGGGTCCAAACAGGGATGATCCGGCAAACGGAGCATTGACAAATGAAGATTTAAGTGGCTCCACAAAATCACACAAGCACACCCATCACCCTTCTCTAGTTGGACAAGGTTTTTCACCTGTAGCAGTTTTGAAATGAGGTCTAGTAAGGTAAAGATCATCTTCTTATTTATGAATAATTTTGAGTTCTAAATAGGTGCTTGGTCTTCAGTGGGGGAGCAGTAATTAAGTTGAAGTAGTCTTAATGCCAGTGTGCCAAGCAGAGGGTTTGCTCTCGTTTGTACTAAAAGCCACATAAGGCTTATTAATGCATTGTAAAAGTGATATATTCTGTGTTTCAGATCCAAGAACTCCTACATGGCATTACAAATTCCTTTTGTCATTTTTCTACAAAAAGTCATTCTCTTAAGCAGCTACCGTTTCCAAGTCATCTTCTCTTTCCATTTCTGATTAAACAATTTGCACAGGTTTACATCATGATCCATTTGAACTGGCAAAGCTTTTATTCGAAATCTTCAACAAGCAGAAACAACACACAAGCAACAATATGGATGCACTACACATTCGTGATATTTAAAATAGAATCACTGAAAGTGCAGAATACAAAGTACCACCTTGTCCCCACACTATACTTTTGTCTCATTACAATGCATTCCTAGATTATTTCTATTATTTAACTGAAAGGTCACAAGGTAGACTCCCATCAACTGCAAGAAGCCACGGTAACCGCTTATGGATTTTTGTTTTGGCCCAATCATCTAGTATCTATGATTTCAATTCTTTACACTTCCAGTAAGAGTTTATGAACCTCTACTATGGATGGATGTTCCACTGTTGTAATTTCTTTTTAGCACCAAAAATAATCTGGCAGTCAGCACAAGGGATTAGAGCATTGAAGCTGTACATGAGCTGCTTTCTGAACCCAAGGTTCAAGGTTTGACTCCTTCCACCTCCATTTGCATACTCTTCGACTCTAATGCAAGTCACCTTACCAGACAGTGATCACAGATTGCCTCTGAAAAGGAACATCTGTTAATCCGATAAGCCCAATGGAAAAAAAAAAAAAGTCAGTGACATCACAGCCCTCTAACATCCTGCCCACTTTCCCTTTAATGAGATTCTAAGGAAAAAAAAAAGCTTCTGGTCAAGGTCTAACTTAAAACAATTTTTCTATTAACCAGCCTAACTGCAGCCTGTTTTGTTCCAGTTTAGGACCCTCCCAGACGCAAATATTCCAAAAACCCCACTTCTCCTAAGTCACACCTCCAGCAGGTACTAGGAACCCTGGGAAACATGAGACTAAGCTTTATAGGGGTGCAAAAATATTATTGTAGACATTTCCACCCAAATATTCCCAACTTCTTTGACTGTGTTGCTCCCCACAGAGACACGCACACACAAGCACACACACACACATACTAGGTAATCGCCATAATGTAGGCCCAATATTTCACCTCTAAAGTTGTCTAGTAACTGTTCCCAGTGTATCAGTTTCCCCCTCCTCCGGCTACACAAAGGTTATAACTGGAGTTTGTAGTGTATCTTTTCAAGCTCAACACTACAGGCACAATAATATCTATCCAATTCCTCAAATTCTTAAGGCTGAAAACACTATGTATGTTCTTTCTTGTCTGTCCCAGAACATCTCACACTCCAGTTTATGCTCTCTCTTGAAAAATTTCTTCTATAAATCTACTCCAGTGAGCAGTCAAGTTCCCTGTACCTTAAAGGAAAATATTCTAAACTAGTCCACTCTTAAATATCTCAAGAGTCTGGAATTTCCATCTCTGGATAAGATCAGTTTATTCCAGAGACTTTCAAGACGGCTGCACACTGAGTAACAGCTTGATCTGATGTTGTTAATCTTTGTTCATTCCTTACTGATGGGTTATTGGTTCCGTCCTCAGAACCGAGCTGACCATATAGCAAGCTCGTGTCAGCCAAAAACTGTTGAGCCAAGGTCCTACCCAGAATGGAACCAGTACAAAAACCTTCACAACAACTGGTAAAATCCAAAAAGCTTTATTGTACCACACACCGGTTGAGCACTTTCTTCCCTACTGAGGGGACTTCATCCGAACAGTTTCAGTTTTACAACCCAGCCCATTTATGTAAAGAAGTACCCAATTAACCAATTAATTATACTAAACACACAAAAAAACTACAGAGACATAAAAACAAGATGCATATAACAATTATGTGCATACAACAGTTCAAAACATTACATGGCAATTGCATATCAGATAAATTAACGTTCACTATAAAAACTTTAAAAATGTTCACTCAGATGTCTAAAACTAATTGTTACCCTAAAATATTTTTTAACTTCAAAAAACATGCAATATTCACATTTTTATTAATACCAGGTGTTTCAGTGGCATTCAGCCTTAACTGCCACCTTAACTCACATATATCTAAATGTACATCCAGTATTCTACCCTGAGGGTCCTTAACCAACTGTTGCAGTACAGAAAACTTAAAAATGTGGTTCTTATTCTCAGATATATTCTTACTCAAGGTGTTAGTCATTTTGTTGTTTTGTATATCCAATAAATGTTCATAAATGTTACACTCGTTTTTTGGATGACGTATTTCTTGTATGGAAAGGCAGTATAGGGTTACTGCAAACTTGTTTTGACTATATTAATGCCAATGTGGAATTTTTTAAGTTTACCTATGATTCTAGTGTGGAAGGTATAACTTATCTTGATGTGGGCTTAAAGATTGATAAGGAAACTGCAAAACTTACCCCTGGCATCTATCGTAAACCTACTTTTTCCAATTCATATTTGAATTTTGATAGTTGACATCCTTATGTACAAAAAAGTCCATCATTAAGGGGCAGCTCGTGAGGGCTGTTAGAATGGTGAGTGAAGATGCCACATTTAGGGAAGAAGTGAAGTTTATATCAGAAATGTTTTTGAAGAGGGGATATCCTAGTGGTTTAGTGGCAGTGGTGGCCAAAGAGGTGATTAAAAAGAGAATAGATGGCATTTTCCAACCCATTTTGGGCAGGCCTGATCGGAATAATGGTAGAGGTCAGGTAGCCTATCAGGTCAGAAAGGAGGAGCCTGATAGGAAGCTTAGTTTTATTACCACTTTTAATATGGATGCAGATAGAATTGTTGAAATACTCAGGTGTAATTGGGAAATTTTGTCATATGATCAACGTATTGCACAAAAAGTAGGATCTGCTCCTGTGATTGCCTTTAGGAGGGACAGATCATTCAAAAATTTGTTAGAATCAAAAGGAAATGGAGTGGTTATTTCTAGCAGAAAATGGGAGAATTTTAAATGTGGAATGGGGAATTGTATGAATATAGGAGAGACCCCAGATTATTTGAGGCTAAATTGACTGTATATACACATTGCAGGGCACTTTAACTGTTGCAGTAAGAATGTGGTATATGTGGCTAGATGCCAGTCATGCCCTGCTTTTTATGTGGGCAAAACCTGTAGATGATTTAAGGACAGGTTTAAGGAACATTTATTGGATATAAGAAACAACAAAATGACTAACGCCTTGAGTAGGCATATATCTGAGAATAAGAACCACATTTTTGGTGAGATCCTTGAGATCCTCAAAGGGGTGACTGGAAGTCCTGTAATCCTTCCTCAGAGGAATCCGTATTCCTGAAGGCCTTTCGTGGCCGGCCCCCTACCTCCTGGGTTACCCCGCTGGCCGATGAGCTTGTCCAGCTCATCGTCCACTGCGCATGGAAGGCTCCTGATACCCTGGAAGCGATACCATGGAGGCCTGATAAAATCTTATCTCCCCCAGCTGAGCATCCCCATTGGTCAAGAGGTCTTCCAGTAGATGCCATGGTGGTAGCGGCTGCAACAAGTAGACTTTGCAGATGAGAGCCAAACTATCCATCCGCCCAACAAGGAGTCCCTGGCAATAGACAGACTAGGGAAACTTGTGTTTGCTTCATCGACCTTCGCCATAAAGTGTTTGAACTATTTGGCAAACTTTACGAGGCTCCAGAGGGATCTTATCAACCAACTCTTGGCAGGAGCTTTTTCTGATGAGGTCCATGACAGCGTAGCTTCTCAGCCACCCTAGAGTCCTTTTCCAATTCTTCCGTGCATCTTATTTCTCATACAACGTAAGGAGCAGCAGGCACAGGTATAGTCAGCAGACCACATGTCTGGATGCTCCTTTGTGACTTTGCGGACTCATTTAAGGCTTTCTTCATGAATGCCCCCAATCGAGGCCGCCTCTTTGTTTGGCCCTAAAGTGAAAGATACGCTGGCAAGGTGTGAACAAGACAGCAAGATCCTATCTGCCATTGATGTCAGCCACTCCACTCCTCAACAATTCTACTCCAGAAGTCAGAGGAGTGAGAAGATATGGCACAGGAAATCACAGGGCTCTTTCCATGATGCACGTGCTGAGTTCTCCCGTAGAGGCAGAGGGGGAAATTGCAATGGAAGACTCCCCTTTCAGGGCAGAGGAGGTCCGCAAAACTGGGGTTCCAGAGATCCTTTCTCTGGCCAACCCTATCAGCACTCCTGAAGCGTTGCCCAACTGCTCACCTCTGGAAGCAGTTGGGGGTTGTTTTTTGTTGTACCTCGCTGCCTGCCGAAACATAACCACTGACTCTTGGGTACAACGGATAATATCCAAAAGCTATCGCATCCCCTTCCATCTTTGTCCAGCCTCATGCAGAGAATTACCCGACGTTCCACCCAGTCAAAGGTTAGCAGCAGCATAGGAAATCCAAAAGCTGCTACAAAAAAGTCATCCAAACGGTCCCCCAGACCAGATAGGATTCGGTTTTTACTCAAGGTTTTTTTAGTGCCAAAAAAGATAGGGTACTGGAGACCAATTCTGGATCTCAGAACACTGAACAGATTTGTAAAAACAGAGAAATTTCTGATGGTCCCTGTTCAGTCTATCCTTCCTCTTCTGGAGGAAAACAATTGGATGTGCTCTGTAGATCTTCAAGATGCGTATTACCACATAAAAATGGACAAATGCTCAAAAAGATACCTCCACTTCCGCATAGGAGCCAGTCACTACCAGTTTCGAGCGCCGCCCTTCGGTCTCTCAAAAGCCCCCAGAGTGTTCACCAAATGCATGGCAGTGGTTATCGCTCACTTGCGACTTCAAGGATTCCAGGCGTTTCCATATCTAAACGACTGGCTCCTTACCGCCCCTAGCAAGCGTCTACTGGAAGAAGCCCTGTATTACACTCTCCTCAATGCACAACGCCTGGGAAATACTATAAACTGGGAGAAGTCCAACACGACCCCAGCCCAGTCTTTAGACTTAATCTGGGTACTGTCGGACATGAGAAATTGCACAGGATCTCTTCTGGACCACAGGCTTCAAAGAATAAGGCAAAAGGTTCCACCGCTGCTCTGTCACCACGTATCTCCCACTCGATCTATACTGCAACTCTTGGGGTCAGTGGCAGCCTTAGTCACCATTGTTCCTCTAGCCAGATTCCACATGAGGCTCCTTCAGTGGTTACTTCTCACTCAGTGGTACCCTCTACAACATCCTTTGTCTTTTCAGATAAGTGTAACTCAGAGATGTAAGCAAGATTTACTCTGGTGGATGTCTCAAAATCCCCAACAATGGTCTCACCCTTTCAGCCCCAATCAGACGAACGCCAGTGTGACCACGGACGCCTCCCTGATTGGGGGGGGGGCATGTCAGGGAAACTTGGTCCAAGGCACCTGGTCAGAGACAGAGGCCCTTTTGCATATCAGTGTCCTGGAACTGAGGGTGGTGCTACTAGCGTTGCAAGCATTTCATTCCATCCTTCCATCAGGGACTGTTGCGATCCAGTCAGACAACATGTCAGTGGTCTGGTATATCAACAAGCAAGGGGGCACCAGATATCCGTTATGCCGAGAAGCCTTGAGAATATGGCAATGGGCGATAGCTTTCAACCGCTTTCTAATTGCAATGCACATTACCGGGAGCTCCAACGTGATAGTGGACAAATTGAGCAGGTGCATTCTGCAAACTCACGAGTGGTCCCTCAACCCTGTGATAGCGACAAAAAGATTCAACCACTGGGGCCAGCCTTGCTGTGACCTATTCGCCTCCTCAACCAACTACAAGTGCAGCAACTATTTTGCCCTGATCCCCGCTCGGAGACATTCACCGAGAGAGACTCTAGTCCACGCTTGGCCCACTGGTCTACTTTATGCTTATCCTCCTCTCTCCCTCATCTCCCAGTTTCTGAAGAAAGCACGGCAATTCAAAAGCAAAATGATCATCATTGCTTCATATTTGCTTCCCTTTCCTCTGGCCTCACCTGCTAGATCACCTGTGGATCCTCAATCCATCCCCAATGTTTATCTCCCATCCGCAGGGTCTAACTCACCCCAGTCTAACAACCCTGAAACTGACAGCTTGGTTTCTCCACTTCCACGGATTGCCAGGCAGGAAAACCTCTCGTCCCCAGTGCACGATATTCTTATTGCATCTCATAAATCGTCCACCAGACTAATCTATCTCAATAAATAAATAAAGATTTTCTGTATGGGCAGCGAATAAACAATTAGACCCCTTGTCAGCCCTAATTTTAGTGGTGTGGGATTAATTATCACATATTTTTCTGTCTGGGGTGTCTGCCTATACTATTCGTGAGCATTTAGCTGCCATTTCAAATTTCCACATTGGTTTTCAGGATTCTTTGCTCATGTCACATAGGCTCTGTAAAACTTTCTTGAAGGGGGTTCTTCACCTAAAACCTACCTTTAGAGAACTGGTACAACCTTGGGATTTGGCCTTGGTCCTGCAAGCCCTAACAGTTTCCCCCCTTTGAATCTGCATCTTCATGCGATGTAAAATATCTCTCTTGGAAAACTTTGTTTCTGATTGTAATCACATCGGCCAGACGCTTGTCAGAACTTTAAGCCTCATGCATCAAACTTCCCTATCTTATCTTCCATAAGGATAGGGTATCACTGAGAACTATTTCTTCCTTTTTACCAAAAGTGGTGTCAGAGCGGTCTATCGACCAATCTATTGACCTTCCAGTATTTTTTCCTAACCACTCTAACAAGGGAGAGTATTGCCTGCACTCCTTGAATGTTCATAGGCAAATACGATTTTATCTGGACAGAACAAAATCTACCCGTAAATCAGACCAACTATTTGTCTTTTTCTGGACCAAGGCTAGGTCTTCCTGTCTCAAAAGTTATATTGGCTTCATTGTTGAGAGATTGTCTTACCTTTTATCTACACCAAGAACAATGTCACCTTGCCTCACAGAGTGGAAGCACATTCTACATAGTCTATGGCAGCTTCAGCAGCTTTCCATGCTAGGGCTTCCCTCAATGATATTTGCTCAGCTGCGACTTGGGCCAAACCTCTTACCTTTATTGTTCATTACAAATTGGTTTTGGTCTCCAGAGGTACAGCTTCCTTTGGCTCCATGGTGCTTAGGAATGTCCTTCCATGAGGGCCACACAGGGATACAGGTAGCTGGGGACCCTGTCCCATCAGTAAGGAATGAATGAAGATTAACAACATCAGATAAAGAAGTTATGTCTTACCATAACGTTCCATGTGTGTTGTTGATCTTCATTCATTCATTACTCCCTACCCTCTGTCCCCCTCTGGACCTGGTTGATCTCATGTACTCCTTTATTGTAGGTCTGTTATGACCAGTGGTAGCCTCTGTCTTTGTCTATCAAATTGCAAACTCGATCTGAGGTAACAGGGAGCAGAGCATTCTGGGTAGGACCTTGGCTCAAGTGTTTTTGGCTGATGCGAGCTTGGTATATGGCCGGCTTGGTTCTGAGGACGGAACCGATAACCCATCAGTAATGAATGAACGAAGATCAACAACACAGATGGAACGTTATGGTAAGACATAAATTTGTTTTTCTATCTCTCCTAGTGTGAAAGCAGAAACTCAGTAGAGAAGGCCAGTAGATTTATGTTTATGGGTAAATTTCAGTAACTGGCTAGTAAGTGCACTGCCTGGATGCCAGGAATAAAGAAATACAGAAGACCTTGAAAAAAATCATCTACAAAAAGTGAGGAAGAAACACTGACTGGTGAAAGTTCTGCAGCTGTTCAGCAAAAAGCAATGTAACCTTCAGACATGACTTCTAATAACCTGCAGGAAGATGTAAGACAACTGAATACAGTCCTGGTTAAACTAAACAAAACACTGATGGAGTATATCAACACAAACAGAAGGCTGGAAAAAATGTAAGAATCTGGCTGAATATGAGACTGCTCAGGAAGAGATGTTTCAAAAAATAATAGAATGACAGGACAGAGCACGTAGGGAAATCCTGAGATTTTCAGCTGTACCAGAGAAGCTGGAAGGAACCGACTGCATTAATTTTACGAAAGCACAAATAAGCAACTGGACTGGTATTCCACAGCAGGAGTTGTTAGTTGAAAGGGCACATTGTGTGTATGCTGCAAACCTAGCTATAAGAAAGCAAACTAGGCCTTTAATAATAAAGATGCAATCCTACCAGCAGGAGGAGTTGATTCTGACAAAACTGTAGCAGGACAAAATACTAAAAGTGGGAGACAGAAGACTGTTTGTGGAGAATGATTACCCAGACCCTACCTTACTTGATTTTCCACATGGATAGGGTGTCCCTTGGTACTGACACTTCTTTCTTGCTCAAGGTCATTTCTGGATTTTCAATTAACCAATCTATTGACCTGCCGGTTTTCTTCCCTCAGCATTCTAATAGAGGGGAGTACATTTTGCACACCCTTTATGTGCATCGGCAGCTTCGTTATTTGGACAGGACTAAATCTTTCAGGAAGATGGATCAATTGTTTGTGGCCTTTGCAGGACCCAGATTGGGTAAACCTGTTTCCAAAGTGACTTTATCCTCCTGGCTTAGAAACGTCATTGCCTTTATCTACCAACAGAATAAGCTACCCTTACCTTCCAGAATAAAGGCTCATTCTACCAAATCTATGGCTACTTCTGTAGCATTTCATTCCAGAGCCTCTATGGGTGATATCTGCGCAGCAGCCACTTGGGCAAGACCTCATACATTTATATCTCATTACAAATTGGATTTGGCCTCCAGGGGACGATTATCTTTTGGTTCTATGGTGCACAGGAATATCCTTCCTTAGGGCCACCCAGGACTCAAGTAGGTGGGGACCCAGTCCTAACGGTAATGAATAAACAAAGATTTACAACATCAGATAAAGAAGTTATGTCTTACCATAACATTTAGTCTGTGTTGTAGATCTTTGTTAATTCATTACTTCCCGCCCTCCTTTCCACTGCCTGGACTCCTGGTGGACTTTAGGAACTCCTGGTTAGGGCATTTGCTCAGACAGAGCCTTCTATTTTTCTTTTACTACCTCTATTAATATAGGGGCAGGCAAACTTGATCTGGAGTAACTAGGAGAGGGGCATTGTGGCTGTGTCTTAGCTGAGAGTTTTTGGCTGGCATGAGCTTGGAAACGGCCATATCCGTTCTGAGGATGGAACCAAAGTCCTAATGGTAATGAATAAGCAAAGATTTACAACATCAGATTATATTTTTGTTCAAAGATGAGTTCTACCTTCAGAAGGTTGGCGTAGCTATGGGCAGAGCTTGTGCCGATAGCTACTCCACCTTAGCTCTTGCTCAGTGGGAAGAAAGGCAAGTGCTGAGTAATAATGCTTTCTCTAGTTATATCATTTGGTATACCAGGTTTGTGGATGATAAATTTTTTTCTATGGGGAGGGTTACTCCAACTACTTCATGAATTTCTGGAATATTTGCAGAATACACAGGGCCGGCCTTGGGCATAGGCGAACTAGGCAACCGCCTAGGGCGCCGTAAAGGTCGGCGTCATAAAGGGCGCAAATTAAGCGAGTTAACTTAAACTTTCCTTCTCTCCACTTTTCAGCTGTAGCATTGCACCCTCCCCCACTTCCGTAATTAAAAGCAGGATTCCTCCACCCCAGCACATAGAACGGCCCCTTACTGTGTTCTTCCATTCCCTCCCTCCCCCTGCATCTATTTGAGTGGCTGCTCTTGCTGAGCATAAACATTTACGGGATACAGGCATAATGGCGTGGTTTTGCTCCAGTGACGACTTTATTTAAATCATGGTAAAGAAGAATACTGTTGTTCCTGAGGGGTAAGTATCCATTTTTTTAGTCTATGGCCTTATTTTGCGACTTACCTGACCACTTTTAAGGTAGGTATTTTGATGACGTAAACGGGTAAGTTCAGTTGCTGTATATTTCGCATTTATGTTGAGTGTTAATAAATTTTGGGAGAAAAGGTAGTAAGATATTAGGGACTTTGCCCCTCCCCCCATCCTTGTAGGTCATTACCTCTTGTTACTTTGCTGTAAATAGTGTGTTCCGTTTTATTTAATTAATTTTACAGGTTTTTTATTTTATTTTACAGGTAGGTGGACTGGACTAATTGCCCCCTCTTTCAGCCACGTTCTATTTACAGTGTGTAATCACAATATAATAGATGACCACATCATACAATAGACACAATGACTAAAACACTGAGAAAAACAGTTCAAGCAAAGTAATACCACACCATTATGCCTGTATCCCGTGAATGTACAGTGTATATTCGTAAGCAACATTGTCAAGGGTCTTTAACTTTCTGCTTGTATGAGATGTTGGCATAAGTAACTTTTAGCACCACCTGCGTTTTTTTTCCACGAGCATTTATTATTGTAGTAATTATGACCTGCCCCTGTATAAACGATGGTGAACATGAAGAGGGTAACGTGTAGGTTTGTGTTTTTTTAATATACAGTCAATTTTTTTTAATAAAAATGGTCAGTTTCCTTTATGCTCATTTTAATTTCATTACTACTGCTTGGAAGATTCTGGTACCACTTGAATTTCCGTCGTACAGTTTTTGTGTTGAACGTTACTTGCACTGGTAGACTCTGCTCGTGTTATCCTGTAGTTAACCCCAAATGCCTACCCATCTGTTTGTACTGGTCCTTGTTTAACCTAGCCTTTTGTGCTTTCACTCCCCATATTGATTGCAACTGTGGCTGTCAATCAGCTGTGGGATAAAGCCAGAAATATATTAATATAATAAACACTTTAATATATTAGAACTATTAGTGTGTGATGGCTCTTGAACAGCTATGCTATTGAGGCAGTGTAGTTCTTGCTTGTGTGTTTGCATGTGCAAGCTCCAGTACAAGTAATAGTTGCTGTTTATTGTGGAGAATTTGGAGAACAAAAGCTTTACTGCAATTAGAAGTTTATATGAAGGAAACTGGTCATTTTCTAGTACTACTTGCCAGCTTTACCACAGCTTACAGAAATTGTAATATAACTCGGGGAAAGCGGGGGCTTAAAGTTACATATGCCAAATGTTCAGTTTTCCCTGGTGGTGTGGGACATGTTTGAAGGTTTGTGAACTGACACTTTGCAGGTGTTCAAATCGGCTGATTGGAGTTGGGACTGTTCCCCCCTCTCCCCAAACTATGTGAGCATTGTAGCCTTTGTAAAGATGCATGGTCACCCTGTGCCTTCCCATTGAGACTGATTACAAGATGACTGCTGGCATTGAGGTGCTTGTCTTTTGCATCACCCCCATCCCTTCTACTGACATTTGTAGTCTGTCATTATTGTTTTTTCACTGTTACGGTGTCATCTTAAACATAAAAGAGGTGTAAAAGGAATACTCAGTATCAGTGCCATTTAAGTTACTGTTTTTCTAGTACTTAGTTTAAAGTTAATGACCACACTTTAAAACACACTGTTAATGTTTTACCACAACAGTAAGTTCACAGGCATTGAGCTCTCTTCTAGTTTTGATAATCTTTAAATGGGAGAACTGAAATTTCATCGTTGTACAGATGAGGCTTCAGTGAAGATCTGTGAGATGACTTAATTATGCAGTTGTGAGATTAAATTTTAAAATTTTCCCATACTTGTCGTGGGTCTTTCTGTACCATGTTATAAATGTTATGACTTAATTTAGCAAACCCTCTGAAATACAAGTAGTGTGAATATTGCCATGTTGTTGTCCATAACTGTCTCAAGTCTGCTTGCATTGTTTTCTTGTAAAGCACAGTTTTTAAGAGCATAAATATTGGTAAGTAAAATGTTAATTTTCATCAGTTAGGCTCAGGAATTTCAAATTAGTTATTTTTTGATGTAATTTGTATTTTATGGGCACTTTTTTGAAGTTTGTGGGCCATTTGTTCTCTTAATGGTTATTAGTGATGTTGAGTCGTAAGTAATAGTAACATTTGGTCATATGTAGTGTAGAGTGTGCAGGAGCTGCCTTGCCCGTTTGTTTTTTATTAAAATGCTGTGCAGTGTGTTTTGAAGTTCGTACATTTTAAAAAATTATATGTGCCTTGGTTTATATTCCACTTGTTTTGATACTGTATGTCAGTAGTAGCTGTATTGGCAGCAGAATCTGTTTTAAGAATACAGTAAGGTCACGGATGTACCTTGAAGGGAAGGTATTGAGTTGCTCAAAACCTGACATTTTTTGGTGGGCAGGTTAGTGTAGAAAAGTGAGGGTATCTCTCTTCGCCTCCTAGTATGGGGTGTGTGTGTGTGTTTTTTTAATTATTATTCTGTGTAGCATGTGACCCTTTCCAGAGAGATTTTTGAAGAAAAGTGAATTTGTTTGTACCACTGCACCCATTGGATGTTCTTTGTTTTGTATTACTGAAGTAGTTTATCATTTTAGAAATATGTATAGGTTTTCTTTAAGGTGTGCAACACACAATTGTAGAGATTACCACGCTGCCTCAGTGTGCTTCACTCTTATGTTATTTAATAGATAGGGGGTGCATTGTGCATTTAAAGCTGGCAAGTGGAGTATGCAGGTTTGGAATGAACTGAGAGAGGGATCTGAGACTGTATGGAGGTACGGCTCTTTCTGATAATTTTTGAGTGAGAAAGGGAAGCTTGTCTCCATAATAAGCTTGTGTCTCAATGTTCCCAGTATTGTTCTGTGTGTTATGGGCAGCCATTGACTTTTGTTAATGTTGGACAATTATGTTCCCTGTTTGGAAAGATAATGAACCTGTGAATAATATTAGAGGTGGAATGTAGGGATGCTATTTATTTTTTGAGGCAGATGTGATAAATGAGAGTCAGTATTCCACCTAGGGGAGAAAGGCAGCCCTAGTTGTAGGACAGAGGAAGTGGGAAATGTTTCTGGTTCAGAAGGAAGTTTAACTTTTGTGATCTGATTATGACTTTGGATGTTAAGTAAAGGGTCAAGCTAGATGCAATGATTTTGTCACTGAATGAGAGTTTCAAGTGTGTTGTTTTGGTTATACGAAATGAACCAGGTGGTGATAGCATAGTTGAGCAGCATTTCTGGAGTACAGAAGAGCATTCTTAGTTTTTTTTTAACTTTAATAGTTAAGGTGTATAAGACTAGCCAGGTACATATTTTATTATGTTAGCTAGTGATATTCTTGATTTGAAGACTATTCTTCATCTCTAAAGTGATCATTATCTGTACTTTTTTCCTAGCCTCCACCGCATCACCATTTCCTCCATAACTACTCATCTTTTCTGTCCTCTACTGTAATCTTTCAATCTTACTATATGCATAGCCTCCTGGGTTTCTCTCCCTGCCTCTCCATTTTATCTCCTACTGTTTTTTTTTTTCTAGGAGCTTGTGCTAAGATGCAAAAGATTTCTCACAGAAGCTGTTGCTGTCATTTGTATTAAGTTATTAGGTTAACAAAGATTACACCAGTTAGGTATTTTTATCTTTATTACTCTATCACTCAGTCCAAGATACTGAAACCTGCACTTAATTTTACCTATAGGTTTATTTGTGGGTGTTATGACTTTTGCCTAAAATAGACCATGCATGTCAAAAATGGTACTTTTTTCCAACTTTTTTGTGCAAAACAGGGTCCTTTGAGGCTACAACCCTCCATGTGAGTAATAGCAGACTTACATCTGCATAAAACACAGATGTTGACAAATGTCCATAAGTAGCCCTCAGACTACACTTGCAGTATAACTACACTACAAGGTATCTGTTACAGTATGATTTTTCATGCATTTAAAAATTGAAAACTGGAGTGCCTTTGGTGGGAGTGACCCATATGTGGGCGTGACTCAAATGGGGGTGTTCCTCAAGTATGGTGTGGGTGGGGCTTAAGGGGCGCCACAGCAGTACTTCGCCTAGGGTGCCGTTTCAGCTAAGGCCGGCCCTGAGAATACATCTTTTTTTGAGATTCACTTGTCAGCACTCGAGAAGAAATACATTTTCTTGATGTGACTGTTAAGAAGACAGATCTTGGATCTGTGATTATCTGTTTATATAGGAAACCTACATGTAAGAATATGCACCCTAGATGTGTTGCTAGGAACATGGTAAGAGGGCAGGTTTTGAGAATAATGAGGTTACACAGTGAAGATACCCAGATGAGGGTAACACTACAGCAACTTAAAAATTAGTTTCTATCTAGGGGGTTACACAGTGAGAAAGTTAGACCACTTTTTGATCAGTGTCTTAAAGAGCGAAAATCCAAGGGTAAACCCTATTTTTCTGATGTAGTACATACCCAGAATAAGAATAAGAGTACGAATTACAATAATATCAGAATTCCACTGACATACTCTAGTGATGTCAGTGTTTTCTGTGATATATTTAAGAAAAACTGGAATGTACTACAAGCCTCAGATCAGCGCAGGGTATAGTTGGAGATGAGCCCTTCTTAACCTTTAGGAATAAATGAACAACCCGCACCACTCGGACTTGGGATAAAATATGTTTCTTTTTTATTTCAGTACAATATAATGCTCTAAATCCAGCAATGTTGAGCGCTTTCATCAAAAAACAATGACTTCCTCAGGACAAAGTAATGAGTCAATTAAGCTCTTGTATACCATCCATATTCAAACTAATTAGGCTGTCATACATAATTACTTAGTACTGCTTTACTTTCCTTAAAGCACCCTAACGCATTGAGTTGCAAATACAAAAAATATATATAATATAAAAATGTGTGTGTGTGTGTGTGTGTGTGTGTGTGTGTGTGTGTGTGTGTATATGGTTCTATCTGACTACGTCGACAAGTCAGAACGCCGACAGCGAGAACACCGACGCCAGAAGATCGAAAACGGAGAAGACCGACGGATCAAAACCCCGACGCTGAGAACATCGACATGGGAAAAGGCTGTGGATGTATGCGGTAGTGACGGACGGTAGGGTGCGAGTAAGGTAAGTGTGCGACTGTGATAGTTTGTGGGTTGGGGCGGGTTAAGTGAGTTAGGGTTGGGGCGCGGGCTAGGTAAGTGTGCGACTGTGATAGTTTGTGGGTTAGGGGCGGGTTAAGTGAGTTAGGGTTAGAGCGGGCTAGGTAAGTGCGACTGTGATAGTTTGTGGGTTAGGCGGTTAAGTGAGTTAGGGTTAGGCTGGGCTAGGTAAGTGTGCGACTGTGATAGTTTGTGGGTTAGGGGGTTAAGTGAGTTAGGGTTAGGCGGGTTAGGTGAGTGTGCGATAGTGGCGGACGTTAGGGTTAGGGTTTGGGTTAAGGTTGTAGGTAGTTGTGTATGTGAGGTTTAGTGTTGGTTTGTAAGGATTTTGGTGTGCTTGTGTTGTGTGTGTGCTTTTTGGACCGGGGATTTGTTTTGTTTGTTGCTTGTCGGGATTATGGTGTGTCGGGCATGTGAGGTTTCGTGTTTGTGAAATGTCGGTTATGTGGTGTCGGTGATTTCGTTTTCGGCGTTTTGACTTGTCGACGTTGTAAGATAGATCCGTGTATATATATATATATATATATATATATAAATAAAAAATATATATATATATAATATATATGTTACATGTTGTGTAATACAAATATTTATTAAAAACATGTCAATTTATAAAAAATGTTCTTTAACAGCAAACTAAATATTTTTTTTTTATTATAAAAAATATTAAAAATGTATTAAAAAATTGTTTTAAATTATTTTAAATTAGCTATCATTAAAGAGACAGCTTTGCTATAGACCGTATACATATGGCACTTCTATTGACTCTCAGAGGCTTGGGACTTATTCTTGTAGGGGATGCTCTGCATGTAGTTACATACATGTGGAACCCAGCTGTAGGCACCCTAGTGAGGGTTTCCAAATTGAGCGCAAGTTTTATGCAGATTGCAGGACCCACAATGTAGTCTGTTTTAGCTACTGTGTATTCTGCCATGTGTATTATATTGGAAAGACTAATCACTCTTTTAAAGAGCATATTTTAGAACATATCAGAGATATTAGGAATGGGAAAGAAAGGAGTGCCTTAGCAAAACATGTTACAGAATATGGTCCGCAACATAAGTTTGCATTCTTTGTGTTAGAAGTGGTGACTGAAAACATCAGAGGGGGTGACATAAAGAATAGGACAGAGTCAGCTGAACAGAAGTGGATTCTTCACTTTGGGGCTGATAAAATACCAGGAATAAATGATGCAGTTACATTGTAACCTTTCCTATGGGCATGTAGGCCGAAGCATTGATTTATAAATGCCCCCCCCCCCATTTTTCTCTTCTTTCATCTTTTTAATGAGTGATGTTGCTTTTACATGACTTAATTGACTGTTAGATTTTATTGGCTGTTATTAATTGGATAGGGCTGAGAGGTTGTTCAGTACTATATCTACTTGGTCTATTTTGTTAATGGCAGTCTGAAGCAATTTTATTGTGAAAGTGCATACTACTGTTTTACTACTTCCAATTAAATATCTGTTGCTCATGGTTGTGTGTTCTGGTGTTTTACTGTGATTTCTGGATATTATACCCTTTATGTAAGGGTACTTGCAGACTCCTGATTTCCTGGTGGAAAATTGAATTCTTGTTTTAACTGGCTTCGTCTGAGAGTTGAGTTTGTGGTCTCCACTTTATGGAGCAGAGAACATGGCAGCTGTAGCTGTTAGTTTTTAACAGATACAGCTGCTGGGATTTATTGTATTTTACAGTGTTGGATTGACAAGTGGCATGCTGTTTTGCTCTTTGCAATCAGTGTGCATGTTATTTTGAGTAATAAGTTTTCATTATATAAGTACACCTTTATTACAGGAATGACTGAGTGTTTGATACAGCATGAAGGGAGTTACTCAGGATTATTGCATAGTGATATTTGTGTAATGTTAAGATGATGTTGTGTATAATACTTTGAACATGTGGAATATTTTTGGAAAGCATTGAGGAAGTTAAACATGAACTAGGGTTATGTGTAGATATATTTTAGAATGCAAAAAATGTTATGACAGCTCAGACAGAACGCTGCAGTACCACCAAGGCTAAACAATGTTGCATTTAGCCAGCTCTCAGGTTAACAGCTGCTAAGTTATAGAGGTATTCCATTTTGTATGTGGTAGGATTTTTACTTTTTAGTAGGATGGATTTTTCAATTAGATGTTATACCAGCTTACATTAATACGGTGTATGAGTGATTTAAGTCAGTTGCACATTTATCAAATATGATTTTCTAATTTTTATGCAATCTACTTTTAATACTTTGGATTCCAAGTGAAAGCACAATTTTATTACAAAGTATACATTTATTTTTTTATTTTTTTTACTGTTTTTATTAGCATTCACATGTATTTTCCTATGAATTCTGCAAGTGTAATTTTGGTGTATGCTACACCTTTAAATTTTTGAGTCAGATTTACTGTTTTAAGGAAGTGATGTGTCTGATTGTTTATTCTGATGAAGTATCTAGTAAGGGATGAAAGTGCTCAATGTTTTTACAATAAAGGACTTTATTTTTAATTCACGCTGATTGTTTTCAGTTTTTCCACCACCTGTTTAAGATTATTGTTTTTTATTGAGTGCTTCTCCTGCAGTTGTGTGTTTTGCAGTTTGCATCTTGGCAGGTTTGCAGTTTTCTGAAAGGATGGAGCAGCATGTTTGCCCAAGGGAAGGCAGATCCTTCTCAGGAGCTCTTTAGCCTGTCTAGTTTGACTTCTCTTATATCGGAGGTCAACAGGATGCAGGGAGTGTTAATTTGGTGGAAATGCTCTTGCAAGTGCCTTAAACAGATCAAAGTAATTTGGAGATTCTGTGTGAGCAGTGAAGTAATCCCTTCAGGAGGATACAGAATGAAGGGCAATTGCAGGTTGTTGTATCTGGAGGGGTTGAATCTAGAGTTTGTGCCAATAGTGAAACTAATGATTTGTCCACTCACAATGCTATTAGCATGGATCACTGTGAATGTGACAGCCATTTTCATTGTGGTGCAATGAAGGACACAGGTACTGTTGGCATTACTAATATGAACTTTCAGGGCTATGACAATACTTTGAATTTTAAAAATTGGATTTGAAAGGAATATGCCTTTTCTGGAATACACGATGCAAGCCAAGGGAAGCCTTCTACCGAGAGCTCACATACAAAAAGTTTTAAAAGTTTTTAAAAAAAAGATTTTTGAGTTTGTGAAGAAGTTTAAAATAAGGACTACAAGTTGACAATGTATATTTGAGAGAGTGCTGCTTATACAGAATTGTGCCATAAGGGCTTACAGTCTTTAAGTTCCCCAATGGGTTGGATTCTAATGACCCTATGTTTTTTGAATTTATTAACCTGTTTGATCACATGGGTTTAATTCAATTAATTATTCAGTAGAATTCAAAGTATACTGAAAATGTACTTATTCAGGTTCAATATTTGAATAATCTCATTCAGACTGATTTGTTGTTCAATAATTAGTGTTTTCTATGTGTTTTCTAGAATCAACAAGAAATGTGATGGCATACGTAAGTCTAGAATTTAGAAAATACAAAAAAATTAAACAGATACTGATCAGTACAATAGAAAAATGTCTTATCCGGTTCAAAAAGTGAAGAGATAATTTGGTGTACAAGTCATTTATGAAAGTCCTACAATGAGGGAACATATTGATAGCGAAGTGTTGAGTGAAGTTAATAATATAGGATTTGTTATAAGTGATTATCATGGGCAGAGGGATGTCATTACTGATCTAGAAGAAATTTATAATACTGAAGCTTTGCAGGACCCCCCCCCCCCCATATCTGAGAGGTTGGCCAATCGAGTTGTGATTTGCAGGGATACAGCACCGAGGAGAGTTTCCAGAGAAGGGCACCACAGTATCTGTACAGAGGGGTTGTGAAAACAAGGGAGAATGTGGGGACTGAAGAAAAGGAATTACAATTTCAGAAGGGGGAGGAAACTGTTAAATAAGTCAATAGATGTAAGTCTTGATCGGATATTATTCACCCAGAACAGGTACCGTATTTTTAGTTACAGTCATCTTGAAATCGCTCAAAACCATTTTTCTTTGTTTGAAAAGAAAAGTCTGAGATTCATTCACGCAAGGTGATTTGATGTTAGATACCCTACTTGAGTTAAATCTTTATATTAGGAAGCTGAACTTAGCTCTATACTTTTGGCAAAGACAGGGTTAACACCTATAGAAGAGGACTGGAAACAGTTTAAAATAAAAAACTATATTCGATCCACAGACTCACCCAATTCTGAAAAAGCATGTGCAGACTGTATTTATAAATGCTCTAGTAGAATGAAGAGGAATTATAATTTGAAGAAGAACATGAACTTTTGAATGCCCCTGTGAATGATAGAACAGTGAGGGTTATGAAACCTAATAAGGGTTGTGGGAATGGTTATATGTGATACAATTGATTTGTACTAGCAATATTTTTAACATTATATATTACTCAGAATTTTATAATTTAGTGTCAAGGAAAGAGGTTAATTTAGTTTATCAGAAGATGGATCTTTATTTTTATATGAGCTGTTGTTGGGACAATAAGATATCAATGGAACTTTATAAATTTTAAAGTGGAGAAACTAAACATTCCTTCTAATTGTGGTATCCCAAAAGTACACAAAAATATAAATGCACCACCATATAGGTCTGTTTCAGCTAGTGGTTCAAAGACTCATCCCTATGCATTGTGTATAGATAACTTATTAAATAAAACCTTTACTTCAGGAATCCCATTTATTTCTTGGGATTTTCTGGGGAGATTAACCCCAAAGATATGAGTACATAGCATTAGGTTTTTAACAGTAGATGTGGTAGACTCATCCAATTCCATCCCGAAGGATGTGGGTTTATCCCTCTTTTTGATACTGCCAATGAATGTGTTTTTTTTTAATCTGGAGAAATGTTAGGTTTTTATTGGATTTCACTACCCTGGCCTTGGAAACTAATTTCATTTATTTTTAAGGTAAAATGAGTTGCAGTGGGTGCAGCCTGTGTCCCTATATATGCCAGTGCTGTCCTTCTGGCATGGGAGAAAAATAAGTTTTTTACCTAAAATATATTCAAATATAATTAAGAGTTTTAGATGACATATTTATTTTATAGAATGGCCCTGATGATAATTAATGATTTTATTGCTTTTATGCATAGTTCCATTGTTTGTTTTTTAATTTACTTTTAATTTTGAAAGGGAAACAGTGAATCATTTAGATGTCAATATCAGGCATACAGATTTTGTTTTATAAGTCTGGAATTTATAGGAAGCCCATTTTCAGCAACTGTTAGTTGCACTATGCCAGTTTCCACCCATGCTCATTCAAGAGGAACTTGATAAAAGGTCAGAGTATTATGGTAGCTGGAATGACTTCTCTAAGTGAGGATTTAGAAATAGAAGCGCATATATTAAAATTGATGATTGTTAAGAGGGGATATTGTGAGATTATGGTGGGGAGATGTTATTAAGGAGGTAAAAGATTTATGGGGGTTAAATATTAAGCACTCCTGGGAAAGGGCTCTATAGGGATGGAGAAAAACACATATAAAGAGTTGTGTAATGTTGGTAAATTTGAAAGACCTTGCATAGTGGTATACATTGAAGAGCTGCAGAGATATCAAAAACATTATTAGATGTAGCTGGAAGTTTTTAAAGGTAAATGAAAAGATTAACAGAATCACAGGAAAATAACCCCTTCTGTGAATAAGACTTTGGTCAGTTTTAAGAAATTACTAAAAAGACCTAATAGCCAAATGTGTAAAGAAGGGAATAGGGAAGTAACATCAAAATGTGGATTCTGTAGACCGTGTCCCTATATATATTAGAAGAGAAATCTATTATTCTAAAAAATTGAATTCCGAGGTATTTTTCAAGGAGGAAATTGTGCATCATCTGGATTAGTTTACCTGGCTAAGTGTTCAGAATGTGATCGTTTTTTATATTGGAAAGATTTATGAGCACAGTTATGATATTGCAAGGAAGAATCCCAATAATGCCCTTGCAAAGCACTTAGTAATGTATAAGGAATATAATAGATTCCTGTTTGGGATAATTGAAATTGTAGGTAAAAATTCCAGGGTTAGTGAATGGAAAACTCTTTTAGAATACAAGTAATTGTTATGGCAGCTCAGACTGAACACTGCAGTGCCACCAGGGCTAAACATTGTTCTTTGCATTCAGACAGCTCTGAGGGTAAGAGCTGTGAAGTTGTAGAGGTATTTCATTTCGTATGTCTTTGGGTTTTATTTTTTAGTAGGATGGATTTTTCAATTAGATGCTATACTAGATTACATTAATAAAGAGTATGAGTGATTTAAATCAGTTGTACATTTAGCAGATACGATTTTCTAATTTCTGTACATCCTACTTTTAATGCTTTGGATTCCAAGTGAAGGCATGATTTTATTGCAAAGCACGCAGTATGTATTTTTTATTAGCATTCACTTGTATTTCCTATGAATTTTGCAAGTGTAACTTTTGTTATGTGCTACACCTTTAAATTTTTGAGTCAGATTGACTATTTAAGGAAGTGATGTGTCTGATAATTTATTCTGATGAAGCCCCCAGCGAGGGACAAAAGTGCTCAATGTTTTTACAATAAAGGATCTCATTTTTAATTCATGCCAATCATTTCTCATTTTTCCAGTATTGTGTTTAAGGTGGTTGTTTTTTGAGTGCTTAGCCTGCAGTTGTATGTATTGCAGAGTTTAGAAAGATGGGACCTTAGTGTAACACCTTGGAATTTTAATGACATCTAAACTACTGCCAGCTGGTACAGATGGGATGTTAGTTTAACTTGTCATCAAGCTTGGATTGCTGGCTCTTTTATTGCACAGATACTGTTCATTGTGCTACTATAGATACTCATCCTTTGAAGTGGTACCTTTAATTTAGACAAAACTTTGAACTCTATGCTACTTACTTAGTCATAAGTTGAAATCCTTGGCATGTCATAAGCTGGCTCGCCCGTGCAATGAACAGGTAGCACGTTGGAAAATGTTACTGTATGTGGTATTCATTTAAGACCCTCCACTAATTTCATCAGCTCTTGTAGTGTTATTGTATCTTTCCCAGCTTGGCCATTGGGCAGTGATATCCATGTCCCTTTCCCATGAAGCTACCTTTGTGATCTTAAGGATTCACTCAGTCTTTCTCTTAACCGTAGTAATAGGCAGATTCCTAACATCCTTGACCCCCTCACACTACTCTACATTTATACTGTTAACAGACTGGCTTTGTAGCCAGAAGATGTCCTTCAAGGATGCATCTGCAGTCCTTACAAATGGGTTGTCCTGTCGTCAGGCAGCCCTTCGGTCGGCCGGATTCCAAAGTCTGGGTCTGGCTTCGGCTGGTGTCGCACTTCACCCGACGTCATTGCGGCAGTTCTTCGGGTATAAAAGCATCAGCCGACGCCATTTTCCCCAGTCTTTCTTGCCGCGTGGCGCCCGAAGCAGAAGCTGTTCGCAAGTGCCGGTCGGTCAGATCCAGAGATTACTACTACCGAATATTACTTCGAAGACTTCTAAAAAGCTAAGTACCCCGTTGGGGACTCTTTCTTGCCTCCGCCGATGTCAGAGAAAGTGAATAACTGTTTATCTTGTGGGAAACAAATACCTCATAAAGATTTCCACTCCTACTGCATACATTGTTTAGGCCCAGACCACGACGTAGCAGCTTGTCTAGCCTGTGCTTCTTTTAACCGACGGACGCTTAGACGCCGGTCGGAGTTTGCTGAACAGATTTTCGGCTCAGATTTTGCCTATATTATGCCGTCGGATCCTCCGACAACGCAAATTACCAAAAAACGCAAAGAAAAGGACCGACACTCGCGGTCCGCGGTTTTGGCCGAAACCGCGGTTAAGCAAACCGCGAGTGTCTCTGTTTCGGCCGAAACCGAGCAGGCGGTTCTTTCTTCAGCCGAAACCATGCCTTCTACCGAGGCCTCTTCTAACCTGGTAGAATCGGCTTCTGAAATCCAACCGCCTGTTGCGGTTTCACAGGATTTATCAGACACCATTCCCCTGGATATTTCAACCCCTGCACGTGGAGCTGCTAGGCCTCCTGCAGCAATGTCTATTAAGGCCTTTGCCAGGGCTAAAGCAGCCAAAGCATCAAAAACGGTGCCTGCCAAACCCCCCCCCCCCCTCACAGGCCCATCTCCAGCTCCCATATGCTTTCTTTGGCTGAGGATCTCATCTCTTTAATTCGTGGATCCCAGCCTCATCCAGACAGGGCCTCTCTCCCTCCTCCAGAAAAGAGGCCTAGAGCAGAGCCCCCTGAGCCAGTATCCACAGATGATTCCTCTGATGACTCAGAACATACAGACCCTCCTGAGGCTCCTTATTCTCCTTATGAAGACTCTGATGCTGAAGAGTCCATCCCTTCAGCCTCTCCGCCTGAATTTTCCTTTGGGGAAACCTTGCATGCTATGAGGGAACAATTTCAGTGGCAGGGCCAAGATTTCTCAGACTCCAGAAAAAGGCTTAGGACCTTTCTACATTTGCCACAACATAGGCCTTTAGCTATACCTCCAGTTCTTTCTGTTGTAGATGATGCATTTAATGATGCTTGCACTGCTACTGATTCATTACCTCCGGCTCCTGCTAAGCCCGATAGGTTCTACAGGGTCCCGGACACTCATCACCATTTATACAAGGCTCCTTTTGCAGATCCAGACACTATCTCCCAGGGCCCTAAAGCTGTAGCAGCAACTTCTACTAAAAACCCCCTCCCCTCTGAAAGGGAATCCAGGTCCTTAGAGAGATGGGGTAAAAAAGTTTACACCTCTGCTACTTTGTCAGCTAGGGCTTTGAACTGCCAATTTCATATGACTCAATATCAAGAGTTTATGCTTGACCAGGTAACTAAAAAGCTGTCCTCTGAAGAATCTTTAGATAAAAAGTATGTTCAAGAAATGGTACATAACATACAGCAGGTTAGTAACCATTCTTTAAAATGTGGCTATGATGCACTGGAGGCTTCCTTTAGATCAGCCATGACTGGTACAGTTATCAGGAGGCATGCATGGCTGAAAGAACAGGCATTACCAGACCATGTTAAATCAAAGCTTTTGGATGCACCCATGGACAAGGTTAATTTATTTGGTTCCCCTGCACAGCAGGTACTAAAAAAGATGGAAGAGAAGGCAAAATCTGTACAAACAGTGAAAGATTTCTTACAGGTTCAACCTCCAAGGTTTAGCAGGAACTGGCCCTCCAAGAATTGGTCCTTTCCGGACTCCTCTAAGACACAAAGAGGCAGGAATAGGCGTTCTAGAGGCAGAAACCAACCCAGGGGTGCCTACAGGGGACGCCAGTGGCAAGGTAACAACCAGCGAGGCACGGATGCAACCACCACCACTACAACAACTCAATCACAGTGACTTGGCGGTGGCACCGCCTACCAGGGAACAACTAGAGGCACCCTTAGGCGGAAAGCTAACCTTATTTTCAAAGAACTGGCATTGCATCACAAGAGAAAATGGATTTTGCAAACTATAGACCAAGGTTACAGGTTCCATTTCCATACTCTACCAGGAAAGAGAGGAATGCCAAACCTACCACCTACTCAAAGGACAGAAGCTCTAAAGCAAATATCTCAATTATTAAGAATGAGAGCTGTGGAAAAGGTACCATCTATGGAGCAAGGAAAGGGATTTTACTCCAGACTCTTCCTGGTACCAAGAAAAGAAAACAAATGGAGGCCTATTCTAGACCTGTCCGCATTAAACACATTCCTCATTGTTCCAAAATTCAAAATGCTGACCCTACAGCAGCTTCTTCCCATGCTGGGCAAGGAGTCTTGGCTGGTAACTCTAGATCTCAAGGAGGCATACCTGCACGTCCCCATACGACCAATTTGCAGAAGATACCTCAGATTTCTTGCAGGATCAGAGCATTATCAATTCTCAACATTGCCCTTTGGCTTATCTACTGCGCCCAGAGTGTTCACGAAATGCCTGGCATCAGTAATCGCTCATTGCAGACTTCAGGGGATTCAAATTTATCCCTACCTGGACGACTGCCTGATACAAGCGGACAACAAAAGCAAGCTAACAGAAGACTTACAAAGAGTCATTTACCTGCTACAAGCCCTGGGATATACAGTCAATATAAAAAAGTCAAGTCTGATTCCATCCCAAAGAATAACCTTTCTGGGTGCAGAACTGGACACATCAAAACAAATGGCATTCCTAACTGCAGAAAAGAAAGAGCAACTACCTCTCTACTTCTTGGCATTAACAAAGCAGAACCATCTAACTGCAAGAAAAGTGCTACAAGCTCTAGGCTACATGGCATCCTGCATAATACTGGTCCCTCATGCCAGACTGCATATGAGAAAGCTACAGTGGTACCTAAAGACTTTGTGGTCCCAACACAAGCACAGCCTAGAAACCAAAATTCCAATAATCCCATGCCTGAAGCAAGAGTTCCTATGGTGGGCTCAGGCCTGTCAATCAAACACAGGATTGCCCTTCTGCAACAGTCAACCAAGACAAACCATCACGACAGATGCCTCAGACCTCGGTTGGGGGGCACACATGCTGGGCAAGTGCATTCAAGGCCTATGGACTCAAGACCAGCTAAACCTGCACATAAATCTAAAGGAAATGATGGCAGTAAAATTGGCAATCCAGTCATTCAGACCTTTTCTCCAAGAAGGTCAGTTGATGATAAGGACAGACAACACCACAGTTATGTGGTACATCAACAAACAGGGAGGCACACATTCATATCCCCTATGCCGGCTGGCACTGGACCTATGGGATGTGGCTCTGAGCTACAACATTCAGTTACAAGCAATTTTTGTACCAGGGAAGGAAAACATTCTAGCAGACATATTAAGCAGAACTACCACAGATGCCCACGAATGGATGCTGCATCCGGACATCTTCAAAGCCATCACAAGAGAATGGGGATTACCACAAATAGACTTGTTTGCATCCCCACTCAATCACCAGCTAAAGAAATTCTGCACAAGGACGTACCACCCACTTGCTTGGAAGGTGGACTCCTATCTTTCAGTTGGAAAAACCTGACAGCATACGCATTCCCACCACTTCCTTTGATGCACAAGGTGCTTCTGAAGATCAAAGAGGAACGTCCGAGGATCATTCTGATAGCTCCAGACTGGCCAAGACAACATTGGTATCCATTGCTAAGGAGCATGTCTCGGGAACAAATATGGACACTACCCCTGATCCCATTACTGTTAACACAGAACAACTACAACATCCTGCATCCAAACCTGAAAACTCTGCAGCTAACTGCCTGGAACATTACATAACAGCAATTAACCCAAATTTATCCCAAAGGGTTAAAGACATAATCCTGGAGGCTCGTAGACCTTCAACAAGAAAGAATTATGCAGCAAAATGGAAAAGATATCTCATTTGAAGTACTGCAAAGGGGCAAGATGTGGCACTGGTGAACATAGCCAACATCCTGGAGTACTTGGCAGAGCTCTTCCACACAGGCCTGTCCTATTCTTCCATCAAGATACATGCATCAGCTATTTCAGCAGAATACAGCTTGGATCCCCCTGTCTTCTCTCATCCTCTGCTCAGACAGTTTCTGAGAGGAATTAAAAATGTGAAACCTCCCAGGAAACCTCCATTACCAGCATGGGACTTGAACGTTGTGCTAGAAAAATTGACACTTCCCCCTTTCGAACCAGCAGCAACAGCAGAATTACAATACTTATCCTGGAAGACTGCTTTCCTGCTGGCAATAACTTCAGCAAGAAGGGTCTCGGAACTACAGGCATTAATGGCAGTGCAACCCTTCCTGATCTTCCATCAAGATAGAGTGTCCATGAGAACAAATCCTACATTTATGCCTAAGGTGGTATCCAGAGTCTCTTTAAATCAGGCTATCCACCTACCTACATTCTTCCCCAACCCACAGAACAGGGGAGAAAGACTCTTGCATACCTTGGATGAACATAGACAATTACGCTACTACCTGGACAGGACAAAAACCAATAGAAAAACTGACCAGCTTCTGGTAGCATATGCAACAGGAAAGGAAGGAAAACCAATTTCAAAACAGACAATCTCCAAATGGATAGGAAATTGCATTAGATTTTGTTACTCCTACCATGGAAAGAAAACTCCAGAGAACATCAGGCCTCACTCCACAAGGGCTACAGCCACTACCACAGCTTTCTTACGAGGAGTGGCTACCAAGGACATTATAGAGGCTGCTACTTGGACCTCCGTGCATACATTTGCCAAGCATTACAATTTACCTCTATACTCTAGATCCCGAGCAGGTTTTGCCACTGCTGTTTTGCAAGGGATCCTAACTACACCATAATCTCTACTCTTTCCTCCTCCCCTAGTTTAGCTATGGTATTCTACCCATTTGTAAGGACTGCAGATGCATCCTTGAAGGACATAGTACAGTTTTGTACCTACCATAAATGTAGATGTCCGATAGGAATGCATCTGCAGTCAGGATTACCCACCCACCTTCCCCCCCCAAGCTAGCTGAAGGTTGGCAAATACCCTAGGAGTACCTCAGAGGGGATCTATTATGGTGTATTTGTTTGTATATATGTACATACATGCTTATTTTATGTGTTTGCTCTCTACTATCTGGAAACTTTGGCATTTATCCAAATTTAGCCATCCAAGAGGGCACCTGGCATCTGGGGCAAGAAACACTGAGGAAAATGGCGTCGGCTGATGCTTTTATACCCGAAGAACTGCCGCAATGACGTCGGGTGAAGTGCGACACCAGCCAAAGCCAGACCCAGACTTTGGAATCCAGCCGACCAAAGGGCTGCCTGACGACAGGACAACCCATTTGTAAGGACTGCAGATGCATTCCTATCGGACATCTACATTTATGGTAGGTACAAAACTGTACTTTCTTTCCTTCTGATTTTTTTGTTTTCAGTCCAGTGTTATGAGTACCCCCTGCTTGGTAGTTGTTAGTATCTTGGGAACTTTCTAGAGAAAACAGTTTGTTCCAAGATAGTATAGTTGGAGGTATTCAGCATTGCCTCTTCCTCTTGTGTAGCCAACTCGAATCCAACTCCTCCATGAAATTGTTCTTTTATTTACATTCTGTTGCTTTTAATTTTAAGTTTGCTATTTAAATTTTACTGAGTCTAAAGCTGAAATAAATTGCTCAGATGTTTTTAGAATGTTCTGCATTTAATACAGTGTTGTGGGATCTTGTCAGAGAGCATACCAAAATATGCATGGCAAAACTGCTAGATTTTTCACTGATTTTATTTTCTGATCTTTATAAGAGTAAATGGGAAGATTCATTTAATGATAAATTGTGCTATGCCATAAAGCGTTTGAAATGGACACGCTATGCAGTCTCTGTTTGACTATCATATAACTAATTTTTGAACACAATCTTGGTAGCAGAGGATTTCTAAGATTCTGTCCAGGACAGCTGTGCCAAAAATGTTGAGCTTGTGGAATCAAATGGGCCTCATTATGTAATTTAAAATGGAAGTTACAGAAAATGATGACGATTATTTTATTTGTCACTAAAAATAGAGTTTTTGTGGATTCCGTCTTTCAGACAGTGCAATAATATTTTTGTCTACATGACAGGTTATGGCGCTGCTTGTTTGTATGTGGCGTGGCAGTTGCCTCTATCTGCATGTCAGGATTTTGTCGCTCAGCATAACGTTATATAAAATCTTCTGAAGTGCTGTTTAGTAGGGACCACTGTTTGTTATACTGAAACTAGTAGCTCAGCAGTCTGTCTGGCAGTTGGTGTAATCAGAATTTCATTTAACTTTTTAATACAGTTGTGCCTTAAGTAGTTGCAGACTTTTTCTTCAGTTGCCTATTAATTCCAGATCAGCTTTTAATGTTAATTAGCTAGTGTTGTATAATGCATTATTCAGACTCTGTGGCCATAATATATGTAATATTCTGCTTATTATTTCTGGCTGTGTGGGAAGAGCAACTGAATCCAAAAAGAAAATTTCTGCACAGAAGGACCGACCACCTGGTGCCACGCAGATTGAATCCATTTGGATCCTATCCATAACATTTGTGATCTGCATTCAACTAGCTATCTTTAACACTGGATTGATTATTTATTTATTTATTTAACATTTATTAAATGAGAAAGTCCGACTTGGAACAAAGCCAATTTTCAGCAGAGGCCCGGGGAGAAATGCTCCAGATGCATGTATTTGTAATGTGGGAGGAAACCGGAGCACACAGAGGAAACCCACACAAATGCAGGGGCGACATGCAGACTCCAAAGAAGGCACCCTAACCAAGAATCGAACCGGAGAACCTCTTGCTGTGAGGCGACAACACTACCGCTGCACCACTGCGCTAGATTAGTTTGCTATGTAGAGATTAGACTGGGTAGCTGTTCCTGACTCTGCCATCCGTAAGGGAGGGTGGTGGTGACAGGGATCCATGTTATTTTGTCAAAAGTTTTGAATGTCAAGAGATGACACCAACATCCAAGACATCAAAATTGAAAATGCAGCAGCATAGTAGTGAACAGGAAGCCAACTGTGGGAGATCACAGTACAGCAGAGACCAGGGAACACATCCTTTACCTGCAGTCGTGTAGTGTTAGTGTGTATGTATGTGTGTGTGTGTGTGTATATATATATATATATATATATATATATATATATATATATAAAATTAATAGGGAGTCTGTTTTTGAAGTTTTGGGCATCAGTGGTGTCACTTGACGTTCAAATGTGTTCATTGTAATTAAATAGCTCCGGTGACAGTGTGCTCATAGTTCACTCAACACTTATGAGCTTTTCAGGAGCCGTAATTAAGAACTGGAGATGTGGGATATTGTTTAAGGAGTCAGTAGCACTATAGTTAGGATACATATTTAAGCAAAAACATTCACGTTTAATATCTCATTATTGCAGGGAGTAGGGTTTATAATAGTAAAAATAAAACTTAACTTCCCTTTACATTTGTGAGGACTGTAAAGAAACAAGGGGAGCAGCTAAATGCCAAGGAACACAGAGGATGGATGTGCAGTGCCCAGAGAGCCCAAAATCTTATTAAAAAAACACAGACATTAAAAAAAAAAGTGAAGACCTGTGCATACCAGCTATATAATGTATACTTTATTATGTGTTCCTTGACCTCTTCATTTCTCTTGATGATCAGCTATTTAATAGTTTTAGTTTGTGCTAACCAAGTCTCTCTTACTTTGCCTTTCAGGGCTGGAGGTGGACGTTTTTTATTTGTGCCATTCCAGGATTTATTGTGAGTGCTGTTATCCTACTTACTGTCCAGGAGCCTCTTCGTGTAGGGACTGGTCGGGGTGACTTGCGAACTGCAGTCTCATCCAATTTCTCTTTCAAGCAGAAGCTTGCAAAGATTTTGAATCCTTTTTTGAGTCCCTCTCTGCTTTTGTTATGCTTAGCTGGATCCATCAGAAATGCAGGTATCCGACAGTTTGTTTATAATAATTGAGTAGTCTTACCACAAAATGTGATATTTGTTCATCTGTTTTATTTTGCTACTTAGTCATTAAATGTCGTTAAGCCTTCAAGAAACTAGGCGGATTGGGAGCACTTTAGGTGCAGGGGGGGGTGTCGCTGCAAAAACAAGACTTTGCAATTAAGTTTTTCAATCAAAAGTGATTGTATGAAATGTGCTTTCAGTCTGTGCTTTCATTCAAATTTGTTCAGTCATCAGTGATTCAATGAAGTATTTTTAAGTCAAAATAACTACATATGTATACTGATGCTTCACTTTTAGTGTATTGTTTTTAGCTACAGTCTGGCTGCTTGACTAATGCAGACATTTCCAGAGTAATGGCAAATTAGCAACCAAGTTAGTCAGACTTTTTATTTGAGTGGTGATTTTTTATAACACCATCTTTATTAAATCTCCACTAAAACAGTGAAACAAGTGCATATACTATGGTTGGTTTACTTTTATGTTAATATAACATTTTTCTTGCAGTATACACATTTCCTTTTAACAATTGTCATCAACTCTGACATATTACATACATTGTTAAATTTCTTCCTTCCCTTAAATCTCACTCCTTCTCCTGAACATTATGCATGTATGCATTGTTCCCAAATATTCCATGTTACATGCATGTCATTTACTGTTTATTTGTCTAAGGATCTCATCTCAATTTCGTTAATCTCCTTTGCAATAGTCAGAACTTCAGTTTACATTTGGTTTAGATTTTAATTTCCATTTTCTAGTAATTGCTTTTTTGGCAGCCAGTAGCATTAAGTTTATTAAGGCTTTAGTATGTCAAGGCAATTAAGAGCACATTTCCCATCTCAAAGAAATTATTTCTGTAGTTACAACAGTTTGCTCCATTCTTTAAAGTCCTGATGTGTTCATATTGTTAGCATCCGTTGTATGAAATTTATTGGCATTTGTAGGCCAGATGGAAGCTCCTTGTTCATCTTTGAAAGCCAAACTTTATCAAACGATCCTTGCAAGATGTTTTTAATGTTTTTTGGTTCATGCCAGGGTACGTCCTTTGTCCTTCTCTGCTGTCAACCTTTAGGGCTTCATATGTGCTGTCAGCCATTACCACCTCTATGGCATTTCTGCACCATATGTGGATGCATGGTTTCCATGCAGTATCATTCAGGCAACCCACTATGGATCAGGCAGCCCGCTACAGATATATTTTATTTTTTCCAACTGAGTGTTGGTGTTCACCGTGGAGGTGCACAGGACTAGATTACAGAGAACAGGGAAAGTGGTAGGTAGGGGCTTCTATTTTGGGTTACTGAAATTTGTGGACACAGTTGCAGGGAAGGCTGTGTTGTGGAGAGAGAGTGATCACTTTCTTTTGTAAAATTAAATTGGTTCCATAAAGACTAGAGTAGATTGCAGAGTAGCTGGGGAGGGTGTAAATGTGGGATGATGTGGAAAGGGAGGGTGTGGGAGGCAAGTAGTTTGTATGAAATAATGATAGTTTTAGAAGGAGAGAAAGGTAGATAGTAAATGTGAGAAGAAAGATGTTGAATACAAGAGGCATAGCTGTGTGGTGTAGAATGGTAGAAGGCCAGTGCCGGTAGACATTCATAGTCATTTGTCAGAACAGCTCCCTTCTATGTAACACATTAGTCCATTTCCCACATCTGGAGTTGCATTTCACCTTTTCCAGTATAAAAAAGACAGGCTTATTAAAATCAGGGCACATCTCCACGTGTCTGTTTTAATAGCATAAATATGCTGATAAATCCTTACTCTGAGACCTTTCTCAGTTTTTCCTATATAAAATACAGCACAGGATAAACAGGTTGCTACATATACCACTCCCTTGGTGGTGCAATTGTACCATACTTTGCAAGAAAAATATCAATAGGTTTATCTCCTTTATAACATAAAAGTGCTTGTATTAATAAACCTACATTGTTTGCTTACCCCACACTTAACATGCCAAGGGAACTATTTTATTTTCAATCATGAGCGTCTTTGAGTCAAAAAGCTGTTTCAAATTATAGCTGTATTTAAAAACAGCCCTTGAAAACGACTTGATCTGATGTCAATTTTCATTCTGTCCTCAACCTATGGGTTTGGATCCGATCCCTCAGATTTGACTCTTCTGTTGCAAAAGCTCATGGCAACCAAAAAACTCTTTAGCTTCTCCCTTACCCATTATGTACCAACCCCAAGTATCTCAGATCTTGTTTGCCGCTATATGCAAAAGACGTAGTGACTGTGCTCTCGAACAGAAAAGTCTTTAGATTTCATAACCTTATCTCCTTAATAGTTAAAACCTTTAAGTTATGAGGTTCTTGTCCTTCCCTTACCTTCCACTTGACACTATTGCAGTCCCCCCCGGTTGTAATATATTCTGTCCCTTTACTTCCTTTCTTACATTTTTGTACCTTGAATACTATTGTTAGTATTCCTAGCGTATACTTCCCATAGCTAGCAATTTTCATTTCCTCTCTCTGTAAAAAAAGAAAGAAAAAAAACCTTTAAAAATATATACATTTTTCTGGTTGAATATCTGATATTTTTCTTGCTAGTGTTTAAAATGGCAGAAGATGAGAAAAGCCTAGCTGGGTTTAAAAAAATGTCTAAAGTGCGGACATAAAATTCCAGTTTCTCATGTCCACACATTCTGTGTGCACTGTTTAGGACCACTGCACCTTCAAGAGGACTACTCCATTTGTCATGCCTTTAATTCTAGACCCTTGGTTGAATGCAAAAACAAGTTGATTTTAAAAGAGTTGCTCCCTTCTTTCGTTGGTGAGGCATTATCTGAAGCTCTGTCCCTCGAGAAATCAGAAGACTAAATTTTCTTCCCCAAACTCCTTTTTTTTCATTAAAGCCTTTGGAGAAGTCCATGACAAGGCCTGTTTCAGATCAGACTTCCCCTTTGGATCCTAGAAAGAAAATATCTAAGCTATCGGATCAGACTTCAACCTCAGATCTGAAGGTAAAGAAAAGAAATTAATCGGATCTGACCTCATCATCGGATGCAAAAATAGAGGAGCAAAGATTAGTCGGATCAGACTTCCTCGGGTCCGACAGAAAGCATCTGATTCAGCTTCCAGTACCATTTACCTCCCAAGGACCAGATACTCTCCTTCAGTGGACCCAGTTCCTCAATGGTTCCTTTCCCCTTTTTGGAGAGACCTAGCTTCTCTTTGATAGTATCCACTCGTTCTTCCAAGAGTCTAATGGAAGATGATTTGGAGAGATTGGTGAGAAGAATTCTCTTGGCACAGAGCCTGACATGTGGCTCCTCGGCTCGTATCCCTTTGGGTCAGGTGGTCTGATCTTCCACTACAACCCTCTACCAGTTCCTCCTCTGATTCCTTCAAGTTGTCCAGCCTTGTGTGCCTCAGATCAGAAGATTCCCTTATCCTCAGATCCAAGATTTGCTCTGAGCACTTCAGTTCAGGCAGATCTGGAGAGCTGTTGGAGCCGAGGCTACCCTGTCAGATCCAAGGTGTTGGAGTTGACTCCAAAGTTGTTGGAGCCATCTCTGTGCCTAGGAGCCTTGGCAAGTGTTGGTTCGGCTCTGGCTTCTGCCGTGTGTGTGTGTGAGGGGAGCTTGTTCTCAGAGCAGGGAGGGACCACAATCCAGAAGCTTGCCTTTTTGGATCCAAGGTCTTCTCCTTCGCTGGGTAAGTCTGCCTTTGAGGCCATGGCAAGATTGTTGTCTGCCTCAGCAACATAGACTGTTCCTACCCACTCGGAACTTCAGTCTGCAGCCTTGATGTCTCTCCAGTTGGAGTCTCACCCATCTTTCCCACAGGGACAGCTGGTACCAAAACCCCAGGATTCCCAGCAGGGTGCTCTGATGGCTTCTGATACCTCCCCAGAACATCCCACTGAGGAGGTCCCTAAGAAGAAAACCTGCAGAGGAAGCACTTAGAGTCCCCAGAGCAGTCAATCACAGAAGACACTGACTTTGATGAAGGTGAAGGGTCCCCACGGTCACCTCCTGAAGATGTCTCATTTGGAGATGTTTTTAAAATCCTGAAACAGAGAGGTGGCTGGATGCCCATCAACCTTTCTTCCAAGGAGTCTGTGTTCCTGGAAGCTTTTGGTACTGGGCCGTCACCCCTTTTGGGGTAAATTGTGATGTCATCACCAGCAAAGACTGACTGACAGGAATGAGTAGTCCCACCAACTGGGTCAATTGGCCAATCAGCTTTCGAATTGCTCAAACTTCTCCACCTCTTCTCCGGTCCTCACACTGCATATTTGGCTGCCCTTCCAAATCCATACAAACAAACTAATAAACAAAAAGAATGGAATAAGTGCCCAAATACAAACAAATAACCAAAAAATAAGGCACTGGAGGGTTCACCAGGTAGCAAACCAACTTTAACGAACACACAAAAAACAAAAAAAAAAGCGCCTTAAACTGGACCACAGCGTTTTCGTCAGCAACTTCATAAGATGAGTATAACAACAAAAATGAGTCCTTTATATATATATATATATATATATATATATGTATATGTGTATATATATATATATATATATATATATATATATATATATATATATATATATATATATATAGTCCTTAATAGGTCCATTAAGTAACCAATCCACAATTAAAGACATATTGACAAACTAAAAATGTTTAAAAGGTGTCATGGGAAACATTGCATGCACATCCTGTCTGAATAGAACTACCATTTAGTACAAGTGTAAAAATAATAAATAATACTTTAGCTAGATATGGGATGTAAATCCACATTAAATACATTTAAAAACATTAAAAAACATTTAAAACTTTCATACAAAAAATACTGATAAAAGCAAACAATAGTAAATCTGCAAAAGCCTGCTGTGCAGAGATCTTAATGAAACCGTGATATCTAGTGGCCAAATGTTTTAGAGCAATGATAAAACTGCAGCTCTTAATTTTAAGACTGGTTTCAAAGTAACTGTCATTTAAACCAGGGTGTTTGTTTGCTTCTAACACCAACTACCAGTACAACTCTCTGTACTCCACGTGTGTCTCCCAGGGACCACCCCTGGGATCAATTGGTAGTACCTCAATCACAAAAAAATAAAAATCTCTTCTTGAACAGTATAAGGTGTGTTCATAAAAAGCATTGTTTAAGTTCATCTTTTTTAGATCATACCTGTGCTCCAACATTCTGGATTTTGTTTGTGCGCATCAGTAGAATGACATCTGATGATACTGATTTTTTAAATGAAAGTAATTATCTTTTTGAGTTGTTCAAAGCTAGGGGTTACCCAGAATCATTACTTACAGAGGTGCTTGAAGAAGTGTCTGCAGCTAGAAAAACTAAGTTTGCCCCTATTTTTGGCAATGACACTGTGGATCTGAGCAGTACCCATTCAACAAAGGCTAATGCAGAGAATGCGTACAACAGTGCTTTGGTATTAACCTATGATGGAGAAGCTAGAATGGTCATAAGTATTACAGAGGATGAATGGAGTAGGTTTTCTAGTACTTCTGACTTGCAATATATTTTTAATAGACCCCTTAAATGTGTATATAGAAAAGAGCACACTATTAAAAACATTCTGGAGAGTGGGCCTAGCAAGGTTGGTAATTATAATCCCAGTAAAAGGGGTACACAAGTGTGGGAGCTGTACCCAATGCCCATGCTTTTTGAAAGCCAGAAATAGATCTATTTAAACCTTAGGTTTTGCCAACTGTAATACAAATGGCTGACTTATTTAGCCTTATGTGGGAACTGTGAGGCATTTTACATTGGCAAAACTGAAATAAAATTAAAATCCAGAATGTTGGAACACAGGTATGATATAAAAAAGATGAACTTAAACAATGCTTTATATAAACACACCTTAGACTGTTCAAGAAGAGATTTTTATTTTTTTGTGATTGAGGTACTACCAATTGATCCCAGGGGTGGTCCCTGGGAGACACGCTTGGAGTACAGAGAGTTGTACTGGCAGTTGGTGTTAGAAGCAAACACCCTGGTTTAAATGACATGGTTTCTTTGAAACCAGTCTTAGAATTAAGAGCTGCTAAACTTTGAGTTTTATCATTGCTCTAAAACTTTTGGCCAGTAGATGTCCTTGTTTCATTAAAATATCTACACAGCGGGCTTTTACAGATTTACTATTGTTTGCTTTTATCAGTATTTTTTATATGAAAGTTTTAAATGTTTAATATTTTTAATGTTTTTAAATGTATTTCATGTGAATTTGCATCCCATATCTAGCTAAAGTATTATTTATTATTTTTACACTTGTACTGAATGGTAGTTCTATTCAGACAGGATTTGCATGCATTGTTTCCTATGACACCTTTTAAACATTTTAGTTTGTTAATATATCTTTAATTGTGGATTGGTTACTTAATGGACCTATTAAGGACTATATATAAAGGCACACCACGGCAATAAGAAGCTGACCTTTTATTTCTCAAAAAGAAAATAAAATACACTTGTAAAAACAAAGAAACGTTTCAAACCAGTAAGTGCTTTCACATATATGTTCATAGGTTACTTCATACCAGTAAGTACTTTCACATTTCAAAGAATGCTTCATCAGACTATTCAAACACCAACAGAAACTGCATATAAAAGCATCATTCAATTAACTATTCAACCAATCTGCATTGTGATCTCATTATGCAGGAACGAGCACTAATATGTATAAACTAACTATGTGGTCACATAAATTAATAAAGAGGCAAACATTTCATAAAATCTTTTTAAATGTGTACACAAAAAAATGCTGTTGTCAATAATATTAAAAATCTGTTAAGTTGAAAACTATTGAAAGTGTATATATGTAACAGTAAGAAAAATTAAGAATATATATATATATATATATATATATATATATGTCTCTTTGGTATCAAATTTTATTTATGAAAAAAAGGGGGTTACTATAGAATTGCTTCATCTACATCAAACCATCATAATCTCCATATATATATATATATATCTCATATTAGTTGATATGAGATGGCTACCAGATAAAAATAAACTAATATATCAATTTTGGCTGATAAAAAAATATATGTATATACAATAAACGTCTAAGAGAACATGACCATCTATATATAAATCCATAGAAGAATATATAAAATATATTGTATAAAATGTAAAATATGAAAAAAACTAAATAAACAAATTCCATATAACTGAACAGTGTATACATGGCACTTAAATGCTTGAAGCCCTATTAAAATAATGCTCTGGCCAAACATGTCATAGATAATGGTATGACACACAAATTTAAGTTTATGGCCTTAGAATTGATACATCAAGACACTAGGCTAAGTGATTATAAAAACTATACTGAGCAAAGAGAAAGTCGATGAATCATGAGGCTGCCGGCAGATAAAGCCCCCGGTTTAAATGACAGAATTTCTTTGAAACCCTTCCTGAGTGCTAGGGGCTTCAAGCATTGACGTGCCATGTATACATAAATAAAATTTGATACCAAAGAGACATATATATATTCTTAATTGTTTTTACTGTTACATATATACACTTACATATATATGCAGTTTCTGTTGGTGTTTGAATAGTCTGATGAAGCATTCTTTGAAATGTGAAAGTGCTTACTGATCTGAAATGTTTCTTTGTTGTTACAAGTGTATTTTCTTTTCTTTTTGAGAAATAAAAGGTCAGCTTCTTATTGCCGTGGTGTGCCTCAGTGAGTTTCATCAATTGGACTTTGTGCTTTTGCTCTTCGGAGGCACCTTGCCTTTGCTGGTTGATTTGATACAGGAATTATATATAAAGGACTCCTCTTTTTTTTTTTTTTTTTGGTATGCTCAACTGATGAAGTTGCTGACAAAAACACTGGGGTCCAGTTTAATGCGTTTTTTTTTTTTTGTTTTTTGTGTGTTCATTAAAGTTGGGTTTGCTACCTGGTGAACCCTCCAGTGCCTTATTTTTTGGTGGTTTGTATTTGGGCACTTTTTTTCCATTCTTTTTGTTTATTAGTTTGTTTTTATGGATTTGGAACGAAAGCCAGATATGCAGTGTGAGGACCGGAGAAGAGGTGGAGAAGTTGGGGAAATTCGAAAGTTGATTGGCCAATTGACCCAATTGGTGGGACTACTCACTCCTGTCAGTCTATCTTTGCTGGTGATGGCATCACAACTTACTTTGCCTGGAAATCAGGAAGTAAATCAGAATTCAGACAGCAGAAATGGCCAGGATGAACAGACTGAGGTAAATGACCTTGCTGGGACTGGTTTTGCTACTATTGGTAACAGAAATGGCAGTTTGGATGATTTCCCCAATGTTTTTAAGTCTCAACCAACTGAAAGTCAAAATGGAAGTGGAAAAACTGTTCAACAAGAAGGGCTTAATAAGGGACTTGGACACAGCAACACAAACAATAGCCAAGGTACTAAGAGACTTTTTATAGACATTTTAGACCGTAAATTTATTTTTGTGGGTGATATTCCTAGTTACAACAATAACAATGACTCTTATGTAAAAAGTCTTGAAAAACTGGACATGTGGTTAACTAAATACAAAATGTATGAGATTGACAACGATTATTTAAAACAGTGTTTGCATTTAAATATAGTCCCTACGGGACTCAGGGTATGTAAATATCCTAATAATGTTTATAATGGTACTGATTTTCACAAAGATTTAACAGCAGCTTTTGACAGATGTAGATTTGATATTATGAAAGCCATTATTAGAAACAATGAGAATGAGATGCAAAAACTCTATGAACTTGTAGAGCATACCAACAATAAAACTGTGAGTGATTTGTTGTTTACTGTTGAAAGTGAAAAAACAAATACCATGAATTATTGAAGGATATAGTTTGAAATGCAAGGATGTGCATGTCAGAAAAATGAAAAAAAAAAAGAAAGGAATGTTAATGAGCAGAAAGATAATGTACAATACCCCAAACCAAAGCAGTTTAGTAAGTACGACATTCACAATGAAAGTTTGATGCATATTGAGGGGTATAATGGGCAACAAGTGGATGAGAATTTAAACTTACATGACCCTTTAGAATATCCTTCCCCCAGGAGGTCCGAGAGGTTGAGGAAGAAAGGCCCAGTGAATTACAGATAAAATGCGTGGGCAGGACCGAGGGGGACATACCAAAGATAGATAGCGAATTTAGAATAATTAAAAATGGTCCAAGATACACTTTTAATGGTTTTAATATTTTTAACTATAGTGATACTAATATTGAAAAAAGTAATTTTAACTTGTTTTTAAAAGGTTTTTCTTTTATTCCAAGAACTAAGACTATTTTCAAGCTACTAGTTGATTTTAAGTTGTTTGTACGTAAGAAAAACTTGGAATTGTTTTTTAACGGCCAATTTAAGCCCAACACAGACCAACACAATAAAAGCACCTTCAGCCCACCCTTGCATCCACAATTTAGGAATTTTGAAAACATGGTAGAGAATAAACTGCGTCAAGCAGTAGCTAACAATAAGGTGTTTTCCAACCTAAGTAAGGAAGAAAGGAATGTTCTAGAGGAATGTAGAAACAATAAAAACCTGAGGGTGATGAAACCAGATAAAGGTGGGGAATATTGTGTTGATGGACAAAATAGTATACGAGGAGAAAATGATGGATATCCTGGGGGATGATAAGCAATATGTAAAGGTGTCACTAAATGAAGTGAATATAGCATACAAAAAATACAGTTATGCCTTAATAATTTACTATTAGAAGGACTTATTGATAGTGACACATACAATTTCTTACATGTAGATAAACCCAGAGTTCCATCTATTTTTGGTATCCCCAAGGTTCATAAGGATATAGACAACCCACATTTAAGGCCAATTGTTTCGGCAGAAGGCTCAGTAACTGCCCCTTTAGCAAAATATGTGGATTCAAAAGTGAAAAAAAATAGCTATGGGGGGTGAAAATGTGTTAAAAGATTCTTAGGACTTGAAGAAACTAAATTCTGGCCTTTATTCAGATAGTTTGCTTTTTATTTCTGTGGATGTGGTTGATTTGTTTTCTTCTATCCCTCATGATACTGGTTTAGAATGGTTGGAAGAAGTTTTATTCGTCAGTAAGGACATTACTTATAATGACTGTCGAGTGTGTCTAATATTGATGGATGTGATTTTAAAGAACAATTTTATTATTTTTTTTGAGGGTGAATTTTTTAAACAGCTAAGAGGTGTAGCTATGGGGGCCCATTGTGCCCCCAACGTATGCTAACATCATATTATCTTATTGGGGAAAGAAATATGTTTTTAATAGTGATTTTATTAAGTGTTGGAGCTTTTTTGGTCGGTTTTTGGATGATATTTGTTTTGGAGAGAGACGGTGGACAAGTTCTTGAAATTTTTTTTAGATATTTATCAAATTCTATTGAATTATTAAGATTTACATATGTAATGGATCAAGATGAAATGAGATACCTGGATGTCTGCTTAAATAAAATTAATGGTAGTTTTAAAACCAGGGTGTATAGAAAAATTATATTTTCAAATTCATACCTGTATTATACTAGTGCACACCCTTACCACCAGAAGAAAGGGGTGATGAAAGGCCGGTTTGTGCGCATCAGTAGAATAACATCTGATAATGATTTTTTAAATGGAAGTAAATATCTTTTTGAGTTGTTCAAAGCTAGGGGTTACCCAGAATCATTACTTACGGAGGTGCTTTAAGTGTCTGCAGCTAGGAAAACTAAGTTTGCCCCTATTTTTGGCAATGACACTGTGGATCTGAGCAGTGCCCAGTCAACAAAGGCTAATGCAGAGAATGCGTACAACAGTGCTTTGGTACTAACCTATGATGGAGAAGCTAGAATGGTCAGAAGGATTGTAGAGGATGAATGGAGTAGGTTTGCTAGTACTTCTGACTTGCAATATATTTTTAATAGACCACTTAAATGTGTATATAGAAAAGGGCGCACTATTAACATTCTGGAGAATGGGCCTAGCAAGGCTGGTAATTATAATCCCAGTAAAAGGGGTACACAAGTGTGGGAGCTGTACCCAATGCCCCTATGTTAAAACAGGGGATACATGCTTTTTGAAAGCCAGAAATAGAACTATTAAAACCATAAGTTTTGCCAACTATAATACACATGGTTTGATTTATTTAGCCTTATGTGGGAACTGTGAGGCATTTTACATTGGCAAAACTGAAAGAAAATTAAAATCCAGAATGTATGAGCACAGGTATGATATAAAAAAGATGAACTTAAACAATGCTTTTTATAAACACACCTTAGACTGTTCAAGAAGAGATTTTTATTTTTTTGTGATTGAGGTACTACCAATTGATCCCAGGGGTGGTCCCTGGGAGACACGCTTGGAGTACAGAGAGTTGTACTGGCAGTTGATGTTAGAAGCAAACAAACACCCTGGTTTAAATGACATGATTTCCAAAAAGTGTATAGTCATCCCCTTTGGCAAAAACAAAGTGCCCACAAATTACCACATAGGTGGTAATCCATTAAGTACAGAAGAAGTAATTAGGGACCTGGGGACCCAAGTTGATAGCAATCTCTCATTTGACAACCACGTGGCCAAAGTGGTTAGAAAAACATTTTATATAGCCCACCTAATCATGAAGGTATTCACATCTAGATCAGGGGACGTCATCGTGCCTCTTTACTCATCCCTCATCAGGCCCATAATTGAGTACAATGCCCCTTTTGGGATGTACCTTACCAGACACCTGCAGCAACTGGAAAGACCCCAAAAGTACCTCACCAAGAGGATCAAAGGGCTCAAACAGATGCCATATGCTGCCCGGTTAAAGAAACTCCAGCTCTACTCAGTGGCATACCGCCTGTTCAGAGGCGATCTGTGCCTGACGTATAAAGCCATGTCCAACCCAGAATTAATGGACATGCTGCACCTCAGAAAATCCAAATCCCATCGAGCCACGCTCGAGAGACTTGAACCTCAGCACTGAAATAAATAGGACATGCTGGAGGGACAGATTCATAACCCAGAGGCTCCCTTCATTCTGGAATAAAATCCTAGTCCAGGTTAGGCAGAGTCCCTCATTGACTCTCTTCAAGAGGAATCTTGATGAGTGGATGGGAGATCGTAGGTTTACCCCGGGTATCACTTCTGTGTCACTGTTAGACAGAGGCACAGTATACTAACCTCGAAAAAGGGCATAGCAAAATAAATTTAAAATGGGTGGCGAAAGCCAAACACATTCTGGCTAGGCTTATAAATGCCCTAGGGCAGATAGCCTAGTATGAACCTATGAACCAGTCTTAAAATTACCAGCTGCTAAACTTTGATTTTTTTTTTGTATCATTGCTCTAAAATGTTTGGCCAGTAGATGTCACTGTTTCATTAAGATCGCTACACAGCAGGCTTTTACAGATTTACTATTGTTTGCTTTTATCAGTATTTTTTATATGAAGGTTTTAAATGTTTTTAATGTTTTTAAATGTATTTAATGTGAATTTACATCCCATACCTAGCTAAGGTATTATTTATTATTTTTACACTTGTACTGAATGGTAGATTCAGACAGGATCTACATGCATTGTTTCCTATGACACCTTTTAAACATTTTAGTTTAATATGTCTTTAATTGTGGATTGGTTACTTACTGGACCTACTAAGGACTTTATATAAAGGACTCATTTTTGTTGGTATGCTCATCTGATGAAGTTGCTGACGAAAACGCTGTGGTCCAGTTTAAGGCGTTTTGTTGTTTTTTGTGTGTTCATTAAAGTTGGTTTGCTTACCTGGTGAACCCTCCAGTGCATTATTTTTTGGTTATTTGTTTGTATTTGGGCACTTTTTTCCATTTTTTTTGTTTATAAATTTGGTTCCCTTCCTTTGGCCTCACTTACTTCTTGAACCTTGGATTCTGGATCCGACTCCAGACCTCCTGTCTCACCCGACAGGAATGATCCATCCAGATATTCCAAACCTCAGGCTGACCACCTGGCTTCTCCAATTCCATTAATAGCCAGACAACATATGCTGTCTTCCCCTGGCTGACAAATACTTTATATTCCCATAAACCCTGTACGCGTAAACTCTACTCCAGTAAATGGAGAAGGTTTATTTACTGGGCACATCAAATTAATGTTGGTCTGTTTTCAGCTCTCATGCATAACATCCTTGAATTTTTAGCTCTACTTTTTAAAGAAGGCGCGAGTTCCTCGGCAGTTAAGGTCCAATTAGCAGCAATATTGAATTTTCACATTGGATTTGAAGGTTATTCTGTTGCCTCTGATAAGCTCTGCAGAGCCTTTTTGTGAGGCACTCTTCTTTTAAAGTCTCCTTTTAAAGACCCTACTCCCCCAATGGACCTGAATTTAGTACTGCATGCTCATACCCAACCCCCCCCCTTTGAACCAGCAGCCAAGTGTGTCCTTAAAAATCTTTCCTGGAAGGCAATATTTCTAGTAGCAATTACGTCTGCCAGAAGAATTTCAGACAGCCAAGCTTTGTCTTCAAAATAACCTTACTTGATCTTTCACAAGGACGGAGTCATGTTGTGAACCAGTTCTCCCTTTCTCCCTAAGGTGGAGTCTAATATAAATCAGTGCATTAATTTGCCAGTATTCTTTCCTAAATTTGCTAACAAGGGTGAATACATGTTACATGTATTAAATGTTCACAGACAATTAAATTTTTACCTACATAGAACAAAAAACATCAAGAAAACTGACCAATTATTTGTTTCATTTTCAGAAATAAAATTGCGGAAAGCAGTTGCCAAAGTAGCTTTAGCCAGATGGCTGACTGACTGTATTTCTTTCATGTACAACAGATTGGGCATTACCTTATCGAAACCATTACAGGCTCATTTAACTAGAGCCAATGCAACTTCTTCAGTGTTCCATTCTAGAGCCGTCCATGGAAGACATATTTGTGGCAGCAACTTGGCCTACTCCCCATACCTTTGTTACTCGTTACAAATTGAATCTGGTCTCCAAAGGTAGGGTATCACTTGGTTCAGTGGAGCTTAGGAATATTCTTCCGTGAGTCCACCCAGGAGTTTAGGTAGCTGGGGAGCTTTTGCAATGGCTGTAGGATCCAAGGGAGTCGGATCCAAACCCATAAACTGAGGAAGAGTAAAAATGGACAACACAGGTAGATCATTATGGTGAGTACATAACATCTTTTTTTCCTTTGAGTGCGAGATAAACAGGTATCAGGAGTAGCTGTGGGGGGGGGTGCAATATAGCAGCTCTTTGCAGACTACCATGGCTTCAGAAAACATCCAAAGACAACAACTTGCAGGGACTTTTATGTCTATAGAAGTTAAACCTACAATACTGCTTTGCAAAGATCGGTACAGTTGTACTGCCAAGGGAGTGGTATAATCTGGAATTGTTGTGACAAACATCCCTCTGTCTCAACTCTTGCACTTCCCCTTTATAAAGTGATTCTATTAGTCTTATAAATTGGGCTGGGAAACCAAATCTTTCTAAAGTTCTGGAAAATTCAATTAACCTCTGTTGAATGCTTTCTCAGCATCGATGGATTAGACTCTAAATTAGCTCCCTCAGTTAAGATCAGTGGTTTGACAGTGTTGACAGAAGTCTGCCTCTCTTGTGTAAATCCTTTGTGATCTCAGTGTATCATGTCTGGTAACCATGAGGCCACTCTGTTTACCAGTATAGTAATGAAAAGCTTATGATCAGCATAAAGTATCAAGATATGTCAGTAAGATGCTGTTTTTAAGGTAGGGGTCTCCAACTGACGGTCCATGGGGCACATGACACTTTAAGAATGATTTCCGGACTTCCCGGAGAGTCCTGCTTGCAACTACATGTGCATGCATATTAACATCATTTTAAAAAAGAAGTTACGCAGTAGTACAAGTTAGCAGTACTCTTTTTTTTTTTTTTTTTTTTTTTTTTTTTTCCAGTATTGTGTCATAAAGTATTCATGGAAAAGTCATCTTCCTGTTTGAATGTCATGATTGCTTGTAAATATTCTTATGGAGCTATATGTGAGTGTGCCTGCATGCGTGTGGCAGATCAGTCAACTGTCTGGAATTTCACAAAATACCATGATTGTTGCCTCATTTTTGGTCTGTTCCACATAAAATTTGTACTATTCTGACAAATCATTGAGGATTGTAGTCATTAAAATAATGAGATAGAGTGGGGATAGGAGGTTAAGATTTTCATCAGATCTGATCTTGACTCATTTCCTTAAAAGGAACAGACAGCATTTTTCACTTTTTTTTGTCAAGTCTGATGCAACTCTATGCAGGAATAGTTACCCTTAAAGGACAAGCAGTACTCTGCCTTTCTGAAACTTAGCATTTACTTCCAGATTTGTACAGTCTGGCTTATATGAACTACTACGGAGAAAAAATGTCACATTCTTTCTTTCTTCATTACTTAATACTGATATCTAAATTTCAGCAGTAGCATTACTTATCTTAATGAGTTTTGCATCTTAATAAATTTAATTCCAAGTCCTAAAATTTAAGCACAGTCTATTTGCAGGTTGGTCATAACTTCCCAAAACTCTAGGCTGCTCCAGTAGTGTAGTGTAGTAAAGCCTAGATTACGGCCCTGCTGACCTGGGTTCGATTAGCAGCTCGAGTGACTGACAGAGTAGCAGGGAAGAGATGGGTGCGCCCATCCGAGATGGAAGGACACTCATTAATATGCTCCCTAAGAGGAGATGTGGTCCAAAGAGGGAAGTTGACCTCAGACACAGTCCGTGAGAGTTGGGGGGTGGGAAAATGGAATGGGTAGAGCATAACCCCCCCAAACAGAAACACAAACATGCTGACCCCCCAGGATGCATTTAGGATACAGTACTGGCCTCAGCAAGGAGTAAGTCTTGGGGGTAGGGGAATAGCTGGTAGATCTGGGGTGGTTATGGGGCACTGGGGGTCGACTGGAGAAGATCAAATCTGGTAGGATCAAAAAATAAATAAATTACCAAAGCCCTAGTACTTCTGTTTCCAGGCACCTATGAAACTGTTTATTCTAAATTTTATGTTCTTGTATATTAGCCTGCTGTGTGCATATGGTTCATGGATGTGATCCTCCAGTTCAGGGAATAAACAGACTGCAGGTTTCAATGTATGTACTAACTTTTAGGTGAAGTGGTGGTCATTTATCTGACCCACCCTTTCTAGTTTACTGGCATAAGGCGATATTCATATAATCTGAACGCACTGCTTAGTAGGCTAATGGACAGACATTTTAGAGTACCTATCAACTTTCCTTGATTTTTGGCTCAAACTTTTGCTCTGTTTCTCCTGCCCTAATTCCTCCTAAGGAGAAAAGGCAGTGAATTACACTCAAACAATGACAACAATTAGAGTTCTAGACTTCTTTTACTTCAGAAAACATCATGTTAATTGACATTCTTATGTTAGTAGCAGTAATAATCTGGTGTTGTCCTGTTCATTTCCATTAACTTGTGGGTATTGGCTCTGATCCTTGGAACCGATCGGCCACTTTAAAGCTTGAGCTTCCTGACTTGAGCACCTCCCTCTACCCGCAAATAATGCCCTGCTCCCCAAATTACCTTGGATCTCGTTTGCTGTGCTCAGCATCACCAGCGAGTATCTGTAGCTGTAAGCTTTTCTATAGAGTTAAGTGTTTTGGTGGTGCCAAACTTTTGATTATTTATTTTGAGCATCTAGTACCTAACTTTCTCTTTTGTAAACCTTCTCCTATTTAAAATAGAAATTTTAGTTTAAAGAGTCTGTTCTTTTCATTCCACCTAGTCTGTCTTTTTAATACCATTATCTGCATTCAGAGTTCTTCCTTTTCTATCACTTTAAAAAAAAGTTTCTCTCCTTTCTGCTGTTTTCCTTTCAGAAACCTTTGGGTTTTAAAACATGCACTTCTGTGGGTGGAAGATTCCTCTGTCTGATGCCCACAGGGAGTATAGTGTGTTTATTACCCACCTTCAGGCTTCTTGTGAGATCTGTCAAGCCTTACATCCCAAGCTCTGGAGGATAGGAGGATCAAGCTTGTGCTGAAAGGCATGCTTCTTCCTTCCTCCACCTTGGGGGTACCTTCTACTTCAGGGGCTCAACCCCCTTCTAAGAGACCCAAGAAGACCCGGGAGAGCAAGAAGTGCTCTCCCATGCAGTCTTCTTTGGAGCCTCCTAAGAAGGCTCTGAAATTGTCAGAATGGACTCTCTCAGCTCCGAGCTCAGTTCTGACATTCTGTTCGCCGCCCCAGTTACCTACCATTGCTTTGTGTCCAAATGTCTCTCCCTTGCCTTCTGCTTCTACTGGGTTGGCTCGTGGATCAGTGCCGACAGGACATGCATTAAGATATTGCTCTCGCTTCCCCAGGAGATCTTTCAGACTCCCATCATCAGCTTCTTATAGGTCTTCCCAAAGCCTTTCCTCCAAGGACATCAGCAGACTGATGAGGCAGTTCCTTGAGGCCCAGATTCAGATGGGGCTTGTGTTTACTCCAGCCATAGTTGGATCCGTGAGGGTTTCACCTTTCCAACCTTTGGCTCCTCCTCTGACTCCCAGTTTGTTTTCGAAGTCTTCAGTGCTGAGGTGTCAAAACCGAGTTGTCCTCTTCGCCTCCCACTATTTCCCCGACCAGCTTGACTCCCTTGGCTTCGGTTCCTGTAGTGTCGAGGTTGGTTCTGGAGGGGTGGGAGTCTATGAAGCTTTCAGAGACTTCGCTTCCCCTTGGAGCTTTGGCTTTTGACAGCTCTGCTCTGACTCTCCCCTTTGGAGCAGGAGGATCAAGCTCTGTGTGAGGTGTCTGCTTCAGTGGCTTTGGACCCGGTGGGACAGCTCTCTGTGGCTTGGAGCTCTTCAGCTTTTGAAGTGGCAGACAGGGTTCTGTCCCATTCTGGGAGACCTTCGGCACTCTCTGCCACTGTACCTCCCCCACCCATTCTGTCTGGTGGCTGAGGCCTCCACTCTGCCGCATGGACAGCCAGTCCCCAAATGCTCCACTCTCTCCTCATGGTGGAACCCCAGGCATCTTCCTATACCTCCCGGAAGCATCCCACCGAGGAGGTGCCTCAGAAGAGGCTATGTAAAAAGAGACATATTGATTCCCCTATGGAATCAGTTACCATGGACACAGACTTCGAGGAAGGAGAAGGGTCCCCAACATCACTACCCAATGAGGTCTCCAATGGAGAAATTGCAGAAATCCTACACCAGAGGAGGGGTGGTTTCTCAGCCCAGAACCTTTCCCTGGAGGAATCATTGTTGTAGGAGGCTTTTGGGTCTGGCCAGTCTATTATCTGGGTGCCCACCCCCCCCCCCCCCCCGCCGACCCACTGATCCAGCCGGTGTCGTCCAGGGCTTGGAAGGAACTGGGCACAATAGAGCCAATCATGAAATGAGCAGACAAGATTCTTGGTGCCCCCACAGATAAGCTGTTTTGGTTCAAGGGTACCCCTGTAGATGCCATGGTTGTTGCAGTAGCCATCAAAATAGAGCTTTCCCAGGAGAGCTCCTCTGTCCATCCCAGAATAAAGAATCCCGAGCATTGGACAGACTTGGCAAAAGATTTTACACCTCTTGTTAAACTATTTGTCTCACTTTAAGGGGCTACAAAGGGACTTAGTAAAGGAATTTTCTATCTTGACCCCAAGGCCCATGTCTGCCGAGGATCAGAAAACCTTTTCCTCCAGACTGGCCACCCTACAGTCACTAGCCAATGCGTCCATGAGGTTGATTTCCCATGCTGCAAAGGGTACCTCAAGGGTTGCCATTTCAGGCACTGCTATGAGGCGCATACCTCTCAACCTCTTAGAGCAAGAAATCTGGAAAAAGCTATAAATAAAAGTGCGTCAGAGGCCCCACAATAGGGACAATTTTTAAATATTGCTATCACAGACTTAAAAAGTTGATAAAATAACAGGTTTTGCATTAGTATGACTTTTCTGAAAGGTGCGGTCTGAAACTCAAATATCTATCATTATTTTCTAACTTCAATTTTTAATCATTTTCCTCTAATTTGTCAGAAAACCAGAATTTTATGAAAAACAGGGCAAAAATCTGGCCATTCTGCGAAAATCTGTACAGTTGAGAGGTGATGTGTCATGTCTAGATGAGGCTGTGCGATTTTGCGGAGCCTTTCAAACAAGTCTTTATTAACACCTCCTTTGACGGTTCTACCTTGCTTGGACCAATTGTTTGTGAGACTATCTCCTGGATTGAGAAGGATGGAAAGACCTTGTCTGCAATTAGAATAAGTTTCTCTACGTCACTAAGGACATTCTCCAGGAAACCAGTATGGAAGTAAGAAAATGTGGTTTCGAAAGTTGCAGGGTCCTTTTCAGGGCACTCAGAGAATTCCAACCCCCACCCCCTCTAGGGCAGATGGGGAATAATCAAAATGGAAGACGCAATTCACGCGGCTGAGGGGGGGTCTGCAAATCAAGGATCATGGGAAATCTGTCAGGACAAGCCCTTCTAGTGACCCCTTAACAGTTGCTTGACTGTCTTCCTCTGGAGGCAGTTGGGGGGGGGGGGGGTGATTCTCCTTGCACCCAGAAGCTGGGAGGCCATCACAAGTGACAGATGGGTGCTAAGGATCATATCCAGAGGATACTTCATTCCCTTTATGGAAATTCCGAAGGAAAAAACTGTGACCTCTCCAATGTTCCACCAATTCAGAGGGAGGACATGGCTCAAGATATAGGAAAGGTTTTGCAAAAAAAGTCATCCAAGAGGTCCCCCCCAGTCAAGTTGGATCGAGTTTTTACTCCAGATTCTTTTAGTACTCAGAAAGAGAGGGGACTCGAGACCTGTTCTGGATCTGACCTCTTTGAACAAATTGGTGAAAGACACTAAGTTTAGCACGGTCACAATCCAGTCTATCCTGCTTCTGTTGAAGGCAGATGAATGGATGTGCTCTGTTGACATGAATATAAAATGGGCAAATGCACCAGGTAATTTCTACATTTCAGGCTTGGAGCCAGTCATTACCAATTCAGGTTACTCCCGCTTGGTCTCACCACAGCACCCAGGGTGTTCACCAAATGCTTGGCAGTGGTGGCAGCACATCTCAGACTGCAGGGTTACCATATTTTTCTGTATCTGGACAGCTGGCCTTTGACCGCACCAACCAGGCATCTACTCATTCAAGCCAGAGACTACTTACTACAGTTGGCCCCATCTCTAGGGATAAGTATCAACATGCAGAAACCCAGGTGGATCTGGTTCAGGTCATAGATTTCACTGGGGCTTATCTGAATGCAAGGAACTCTGTCCCACAGGTTAATGAAATGAAGGGACCAATATCAGATAAAGACGTTATTTTCTTACCATAACATTCCATCTGTGTTGTCCATCTTCATTTCCATTAATATTCCCGCCCCATCCCCCTGTCCAAGTCTTTGGGAAGCCTGGTTAACCAAGGAATTTCTATTCCTTACGTTGAGCTCCTGAGGTTGCTTAATTATAGAATTGTGTAACTTCTATAATGTAAACATTTTAGATGCTATGCCCTTTCTGGCAAACTTGATCTGAGGTACGTTGGGGGAGTTGGGACATTGTCGGTATTGGGAGAAGCTCAAGTCAGGAAGCTCAAGCTGTAAAAAAGCAGCCGATCGGTTACAAGGATTGGAACCAATACCCACAGGTTAATGGAAATGAAGATGGGCAACACAGATGGAACGTTATGCTAAGAACATAATTTTTTTTTTTTTTTTTTTTAAATGCCTCTTATTCTCTCTCATTCTGGAGGTAAGAGAATGAGTACTGTGCGTTTGAATTTCAGATTTCATATCTTTCAGAAGTGCATGCTTATGCCAAGTCTATTTTTCTAGCAGCATTTTAAGTTTTATAAGAGTGATATTTAAAATCTGTCCCTGATTTTGGGCCCCCCCCCATTATTATTGTCTTTGTCCAGAATTACTAGGCTGAGAGGTAAGATGAGTGTGCATCTCTGTCTGTGTGATGGAGTGAATGCATATTAATGCAAAACTGTAATTCCCGTTAGCTTTTTAGCTGACTTGTAGAACAGTCCTGATTTTGTCTCAGTGTTTTGTTATGTCTCTTGTAAAGTGTTTTATATGTTCTTCGTGTTTCACTGTTGCAGTCATCACACTTGGTTTATCCAGCCAGGGGCAGCCCTCAGTCGGCCCGAATACCAGAGACTTAGTATTTCTGCGTTGGTAGCTGTCGCTCCAGGACTGACTTCAGGTCGTCAGTGGTATAACAACAGGCAGCCGACGCCATTACATCAGTCTTTCTTGCCGAGGAGGCTGAAGCAGAAGCAGTTCGCATGAGTGCCAGTTGGCCGCTACCCGAGTTTTCATTTCTGAAATTGAAGTTGAAGTCTTCTAAAGCACCAAAATCCAAGACAGTCAGAAAAGCAGATCAACGTGGTGATTGTAAAAATAATAATTTAATACTGCAACTCCAAAATACAATAAAATAGGCTCAACACGAACCCAATACACGAATCAAATGTTTAGCACACTTTCACCTAGTAAAGTACAAGGCTTCCTCAGAACAATGAACAAAATCCGTCAAATGTATTAAATACTCTCCATCTTAATTAATCAATTATTTCTTAAAGAAATCATCCCTACCCTAAGAAATATAATTAAATGTATATGTAAATTCAGATAATCATGTAACTTTTTTAGGATTTGTTAGTATAATTTGTTCAACATGACACTTATTAATAAATCACACTTTTAACATAAATTAATAAATATATAAATAAATATGTTATTACATATTATTATGACAGTTAAAATAGTGAATGACCCTGTTGTAAAATACAATTAGGGTTATTGAACATAAAACCATAACTTGGCTTGCCGCAGTTTTAAAACACTATTAATGCTGATGTGGTCGTTGAGTCCAGGAGGTCTACCAACATCTGTCCTTAACTGCCAGTATAGCTCCCTAAATTCAACCCTGGACTCCCAATTACCACCACGAGGGTCAATAGCTACCTGTTCCACCAATGAAAATTTAATCTTCATGTTTTTACATAACAAAGAGTGCCTATAAAAGGCATTAGATTCTTTACGTTTAGTTATCTCGTAGAGATGTTCATAGATCCTCTTCCTCGGGGTACGTACAGTTTTACCAGTATAAAAATTGTAGCAAGCTCCACAAATTCCTATATATATTAACCCTTTCATACCACAGTTATAATGTTGGGAAGCTGCCATCCTAATACCTCTAGAGGGAATCCAAATTTCACTCTCTTCTGAAATGTAATCACATTGATGGCAGGCACCACATTTAAATGTGCCTCGTCTTGACCTAGCAACCTTCTGTGTATTCTCATCTTTCTTTTCAAACAAGTCCTTCAAATTCATACCTCTCCTTCTCACAAAAGAAGGGTGTTCTGGAATGTGTACCCCTGTGTCCTCATTCACCTTCAAAATAGGCCAATATTTTTTGATGATATCCTCTACTTTAAATGATGTAGTGGAAAAAGTGTGTGCAAAGGCCACACCATATTCAGTTCTTACGTCACGATGTGTCATCTCATCTGTAAAACCTAAGCCTAATAATGGAAAGAACTTACTATCCCTGTTCTTAATGACTTCTTCAGCTAAGGTGTCTATCATAGATTTGGGGTAACCTCTTTCTAAAAAAAGGGAAGTTAAAGTCCTAACCTCATCTAAAAATTTGGAATTGATACTAGTCATTCTCGATGCCCTTATCTGACCCCTTACTGTACCTTTCTTTTGATAGTAGGGGTGCCCACTCTCAAAATGTAGGTATGTATTAGAAAAAGTTGGTTTCCTGTATAACCTAGACTGAAAACAATTATTCAATTTGTCCTTATATAACGTGACATCTAAATAATTAATAGTAGAGTCTTTGATAGTGTGCGTAAAAGTCAGGACTTCAGTAGAGTTGTTGAGATAAGACATAAATTCATTAAATTCTCCTATTGAACGATTCCATAATAAACAAATGTCATCCAGGTAGCGGGTATAAAAAGTAATGCGTCTCTGCCAATCTGAATTGAGGACGGACTTCTGCTCCCAATAATACAGAACACAATTAGCATAGAGGGGGGCGCAAGCTGCCCCCATTGCCACACCCTTTCTTTGCTGATAGAAGTCTCCATTAAAATAAACAAAATTATTCCTCAAAGTCATTTCTGCGAATTCCATAATCAAATTAATGATGTTATTACCTAACCCTGTTTCAGTAAATAAAATTTCCCCAAACCATTCTAGTCCTGTCTCATGTGGGATACTGGGGAATAACTCTAGCACATCAATAGTGGCTAAGAGCATGTCTGTATTGTATTTGTCCTTTGTTATTCTCCTCAAAAAGTTCCATGAATCCTTTATGTGAAGAACAGAATTTACAAATTTCTTCAACTGGGCATCTACAAAAACTACTAAAGGCTCAGTGATACTACTAGCTCCTGCTACTATAGGTCTGAATTTCAACTCATTAATCCCTTTATGCACTTTAGGGATCCCAAATATAGCAGGAATCCTTGGATTTTCAACATGTAGAAAATTAAATAACTTCTCATTTATACTACCCTGTAATAAATGATCTGACAAATAGTATTTAATTTTAGAGTATGAAATGTTTATTTCATTACGAGAAATGACCGGGTAATGTTCCGAGTCCTGTAAAATATTATGTATGTATGTATCGTATTCATCATTGTATATCAAAACCACCCCTCTGCCCTTGTCAGGCCTCATCACTCTACACTTTTCGTCTCTTAATAATTTCAATAGCGATTTCTCTTCTTCTGAAAGGTTGTTAGTCAAGTTGTCCTTAATATTCAGTTGTCTAACTTCTTTTTCAACCAACTCTTCAAAATTTTTTAACGATGGATTCACTGGTGGATTAAACAAACTCTTCCTACACATTTCACCTCGATTTAAGTGTACGCCTTTAAAATAAATCTGTAAATTGAGTTGCCTAATAAACAGCTTAATGTCTATTAATGTGTTCACCAGTGAACCAGGATGTGTAGGAACAAAATGAAATCCTGTAGTAAATAGTCTAAAATATGCCTCGTTGACCACTAAATCTGTAAAATTATAAATACAGAAATTGTCCTGTTTACAAATTCTTGAATCTACGTCATTCCGAATCGTATCATAGTTTAAATCCTGAATATTGTCAGGGGATAGGGGCAAAATATCCAAGTTTATCTGTACTTTCGACTTCTCCCTGAATATCTACCCCCCTCCCCCCCTGAAATGTTGGGGGTTCTGATATGAATATTTCCTTTGCTTTTCGGCTAACCTCTCGCTTCTCCTCACCATTCCTTCCCATAAAGGATGACCAGAATGCTCGTTACTGTTTGTGTCACTGTCATCATTTACTAAATCAACTACATTGTCACCAGCTGAAGTGGGTAAACCAGAAGTGTTATTGAAAACTGGATAAGCTCTACCATTCCTGTATTCCTTTAAATCTCTTTCAGGCTTCTTCATTTTTCTGAAAATAATTTTTATCACAGTAGTTATCAATTTCTCCAAACAGATTTTCATATTTTCTTTGATCAAAATTACCACTACTGAAATGTAAAACTTTATGTAAAACATTAGTTTCATTTAACAACACTTCCATTTGACTTTCATAGTCCCTGACCATCAACTTAAGCATTTCTATACCCATGTTGTTAAACAATTCAGTTAACTGCTTATATAACAATGAATTCTGCTTAACAGTGTTTGGATATTTAAACAGTCTCAAACCTTTGGGTACTCTTTCAGTTGAAATACATTCATTTAAATAATCAGTTTCTAACTGGTTCGTTTTCAAAGCGTATAATTTATCTTTAAATTGTTTAAAAGTCTCGTCAAATGTCTCAAATGTGTTATCAAATGTTTGTCCATTAAAATTAAATCTCCGGCTGGACCAAGTATCAAAATTAAAATTGTTGTCTGTACCTGTAGTTCCATTACCACCATAAATGTGGTGTTTGTTGTTAAAATCCATTTTAGCATTGTTTTGTTGCTCGATATCAACCACAGGCCCCCCACGTCCCTCTCCTTCATGTGCGGTAGTTTGTTTTGTTAATGCAAGTCCGTTAACTGTGGTATGCTGCTCCTTGAACTGATTTTGGTTACCTGGTAACTCAGACTGTCCAAACGATGGAGTCCTCGTGTTCTCAAGTATCTGTGTTAGAAGGAGCATCACTGTGTTGAATTTGGCTCTAGTAACTGGCGAATTATGGTCATCTTTCGTCATTTCCTTCAGTAACGCTGGTGTGTCCAAGAAAACGTCAGATTCTGCTCCTTCTGCCATAGATAAAAAAAACTGTAGAACCACAAAATACAAACAATCCAATCCAACCAAAGCACCAAAATCCAGGACAGTCAGGAAAGCAGATCAACATGGTGATTGTAAAAATAATAATTGGATTTTGGTGCTTTGGTTGGATTGGATCGTTTGTATTTTGTGGTTCTGAAGTCTTCTAAAGCTAAGTACCCCGTTGGGGATCCTTTTTTCTTGCTCTAACCGATGTCAGAAAAAGTTAACAATTTCTCGCCTGTGGAAAGCAAATACCACACCGAGATTTCCATTCTTACTGCGTCACCTGTTTAGGCCCAGACCACAACGTCCCTTGCTGTTAGTTTTGGGCTTTGTTCAAAGCCAGAACTGTACGTCGTCGGGTCCTTATCGTAGCTAAATACTTTTGCTCTCTATCTCCGTATTCTGAAATGGCTTCGGTAAGCCAACCGACTACCGTTCTTCCGAAAAAATGTAAGGATAAAGATAGAGACAAACTGCACAGGTCCAAAACTGCTGACGGCACTTTCATTAAGCTAGTTGCCAGTTTGCTGGTACTCAGTGATGTGATTTCGCAGCCTGCTACCAAGACCTGTTTGAGTCCGGTATGCCGCGACACTCTTCTTTGACTACGGAACCTGCGGATTTCTCTACCTTGGATGGGTCCGGAGCTGCTGTGCAGGCACCAGCTTCTGAGGAAGCTCTTCGCACTACCGATATTCGACACAAACTGACGACTTCTTTCACGTCTTCAGTTCTTTCTAAAACTACCGAGTTTCTAAGGCCCAGAGTACGAACTGTGCCTAAAAAAACAACGACCCAACCTCAAGTGCCTGCTTCCTTGCCTCAGTCTCAGATGCTTAAAATGGCAGAAGATCGTATCATGCTGATTAGGGGAAGCCAGCCTACCTCTGCTAAAAGGGAAAGAGACTTGTCCCCAGCAGCTTTGTCTGACCAAGACTCCGACGACTCTGAGGTTTCTGATTATGAAGACATGCCCTTATCTGCTTATGAGGATTCAGATGCAGAGGAATCCATTCCTTCTGCCTCTCATCCAGAGGACGTTTCTTTTGGTGAAACCCTACATGCCTTGAGAGAGCATTTCCATTCGGAATGCTAGGATTATCCTCAGTCCAAAAAGAGACTCTGGGAATGTTTAGATCTACCACAGCACAGACCCTTAGCTATTCCTCCTGTTCTGGATGTTGTGGATGATGTTTTTATGGAATCCAGTCTAACGCCTGATACTCTACCTCCTGCTCCCAGGAAACCTGACAGGTACTACAGAGTCCCTGAGTCACACAAATTTTTTTTCAAAATCCTACTGCTGACCCAGAGTTTATCTCCCAAGGACCTAAAGGAATAAAAGCAACCACAGCTAAGTATCCCACCCCTTCGGACAGGGATTCACGAGCTTTAGACAGATGGGGTAAAAAAGTATACACCTCTGCAACTCTTGCCATTAGAGCATTAAATTGTCAGTTCCACACGCTGAAATACCAGCAACATACTATGGAACTTATTAAACAAAAATTATCTACCTTCCCTGACTGTGCAGAAAATAAAGAATTACAGGAGCTTATGCATTCTGCAAGCCAAGTTAGTAAGCATACCCTGCAATGTGGGTTTGACACCCTAGAAGCATCCTGCAGGGCAGCAGTCACAGGTTCTTTATGTAAAAATCTTGCCAGACCATGTCAAATCAAACTTATTGGATGCACCACTGAAAAAAGACGATCTGTTTGGCACCAAAGCAGAAGAGGTTTTAAAAAAAATATGGAAGAAAAAGCTAAATCTATGCAGACAGTTAAAGACTTTTTGCAAGTCCAGCCTCCTAGATTCAGTAGACATTGTTCCACAAAACATTGGTCCTTTCCAGCCCCCTCAAGGCCACCTCAGACTAGACATAGGGGAAGCAGACCCCCCCAGACAACAGTCTCAGGGTATAAGTAATGCAGTACCTCCACTTCTAAAACAGGGAGTACTAAGCCACCCTCTTATGGAAAGAATTCACAATGACTTCTCAACTCCACCTCTCACCTCTGCCCATCTGCTTGTGCCCCCTGGGAGGAAAACTTGCCTCCCATGCAAAAAAACTGGGCCTCCATCACCAACGATCAGTGGGTCCTCAACGTAGTGTCCCAGAGTTACAAATTTTATTTCCACACGCTGCCAACCCCAGAAGGGTTCCCAGATCTTCCCCCAAACCAGTGGGCAGAGGCACAAAACCAAGTTCATTCCCTGCTCTCCACGAGGGCAATTCATCCTGTTCCTGCAGAACAGATAGACCGAGGTTTCTATTCCAGACCTTTCCTGGTACCCAGAAAAGAGGCCACCTGGTGCCCAATCTTAGATCTGTCCATTCTAAACACCTTCCTGGTGGTACCAAAATTCAAAATGCTCACCCTAGAGCAGCTTCTCCTTATGCTGTCCAAAGATACCGGAGAGGTAAGATGTGTGCGTCTCTGTCTGTGTGATGGAGTGAATGCATATTAATGCAAAACTGTAATTCCATTATTTATTTTTATATATTTTATATTTGTTATCCTGGGGTGTCTGACTGAGCCGAAAAGGCCCTTTTTCAGCAGAGGCCTGGGGAGAAAAGCTCCACATAGAAAAATTAACAGATACATTTAGATATTTAGACATGATTGGTATACACACACATTACTATAGACATGTTTTTTCAGTGGTATGCAGCACTTCCAACAGTTACAGTGGAGAGAACAAACAAAAAATATTAATTTAAAAATAAAGGTAATTTATAGATTTGTGGTGTACAGCTGAAATTTGCAACATAGGTAGAATACATACATAGTACACAGGTACATTGTACATTAGCCAGTGTTTGTGAGTAAGAGTGAAAACTATTATCAAGTACTCTAGGTTTAGTAGAAGTCATTAGCTTTTTCAGTGACTTGTAGAACAGTCCTGATTTTGTCTCATTGTTTTATTATGTCTCTTGTAAAATGTTTTATTTTCTGGTATATCACGGAGTATTATAGCAAGATTTTATTGCTAGACATCAAGAGTTTCAGACTTTCTTCCACGTTAATGTAAACACTGCTGTTTTGTTAACATTTTAAGTGAATTTTGTATATATGAATAGATAGCAATGCAAAACTGTTCTGATTGTTAATTGCAGAACATTTCGGAGTTAGACTCATTTTTGATGTCCTTCGTAAAATGTTTTATTTTCTGCTAAATTAGTGAGTATTACTCGGTCAGAAATGTATGTTAATGCAAAACCTGTTGTCCTGTTAATTTTTTTAAGTGAATTGCAGAGTGTATTTTTTGCCTGTGTTTTGTGCGTACCTTAGAGTTATGGTGATGGGTGGGGGGGGGGGGGGTTCAAGCTGTGCTGTGCTTATTTCAAACTGTACTGCATTGTGCATAACCTTATCCTTGTGTAGTTTGTATGCGTTTTAGAAACGTATGGTGATGGGGAGGTCATGCTGTACTGTGCATAAGGTCATGTATTGCTATTATAATCGATCCGCGCAACTGTTGTGTTTATTTGTATGGTTCACTTTTTGTACCTGCACTGAGACAGTGCTTGCATTGACATAACTTCAGTTATGGTCACTTTTTTGCTGGTGTGTGCCATTTATTTTAAAAGTGAATGAGTCTCTTTCTCTCTGTCTTTTCCCCCTGTTCATTGAGGAGCTGAGGGGGGATGGGAAGGGGACAAAGATCTGGCTTGTAGCATCAGATCAAAGCCGTATACCTTTTTGGTTTTCAGTGAAGAGCTGAGAGGGTGGGACAGAGGTACAGGATAGGTCCTGTTGTGGAGTGGACCTGAAGAGCTGAGGGGTGGAGGACCACACTCGGAAATGGTACGGGGCACTTGATGAGCCAGCTATGGCTGTGCTTTCAAAGAGGATAACTGAGATGATATTAGATATATGTACCTTCAGCTTGGTCAAAAAGCAGCCAAATTTCGTGTTTATTCTGTAGCTCTTAATGAAAGCACTGATTTCACTGACACTGTGCAGTTAGCGTTTTTTGTTGGGGGAAGTGAATAGTTACTGAGTTTGATGGCTTTATATGGCAAGTCAAGAGGAAATATGTACAAGAAGCTATGTGATTTAGTTAAATGTATAGGTCTCCGGTGGCATGGGTTGACTGGTATAACCACAGATTCCCTGTCAATGGCCAGGAAAAAAATGGTGGTGTAGTCTGAGAACAGAGAAAGTTAGAAGGGGAAACTGTTTGGACCCTCACAGTTTTGCATCCTTTATCAACAGGCACTATGCAGTAAGTCACTAAATTTTCAGAGTATGATGTCACTGGTTATTTAATGTATAAATTATATTTGTTCAAGGGGCTAGTAACATCAACAGTTTTGCATTTGTCAAATATCTCGATTCCAGTTATGAGAAAGTTCCCTACTTTACAGAGGTACATTGACTTAGGGAAATGTGTTGGCTTTTAGACCTGGGAATAGAAATCAAAAAAGTTAATTGAGGAGTGGAACATGGATTGCCCACAAACTGGTGATGCACAATGGTTGTTAGATCAGTCCTCCATTGTGGACATAATTTATCAGTTGAATGCACTTAATATAAAGCTGTCCAGTCCCTGAATAGATGATGGCAGTGATGTATGATGGTGTGAGATCCTTCACCCCCAAAGTAAGATTGTGGAGGAAGCAGCTGTCCATAGTGGAAGAGTCAGAAGCATCTTTAATGGAATTCATCTGGTTATTTAGGTTTTATAGATTAGCTGCTTGAAATGTTTAGGAATTGATTTGTAGACTTCAGAACTCCCCTGTTTCCGTCTGTTTGCAGAGTCATTCTCTGCTGATGTTGACAGCATTCCTAATGACCTACAAATGGAGCTTATTGACTTGCAGTGCAATACAGCTTTAACAACTAAGTTTAGAGATGCTCTGGGTGACCAGTCCCAGATTGAACAATTTCTGGGAGTGTTGTCTGCCTCTTTCCCAGAGCTTTAGAAGAAGAGAGAGAGTATGCATGAGAAAGATGCAAGAAGCTGTTTGACTTACTAAAGTTCATTGTGGAAAAGTACTAATTGAAACTGAGTGATGATCACTGTGCAGCAGTCTTTGGAATTTCAACTTCAGCCTCCATAACTCCTGACATACAAAGACTGTCAAAGGAGAAGCTATCACGTCTTTAGTGCAAGATACTTTGGGTGGGGGGAAGCAGTGCTAAAGTAAATACATTTATTTTTTATTTAAAATGTCTTTTTTTCTTGCAATGAAAAATACGTTAAAATACAATCTTAACTATTTTTAATGTGAAAGCTCTGTCCATTGATAATCCAGGACAGAACTCTGTTATTATTTAGTGTTAGCTCTCTCCTTCTAAGACACACACACACGCACAAAATTGCCTGTTAATTCTGTTTACCATTTATTTCCCTTAGCTGAACTTTTACTTATCACCACCATCACATATGCAACATTCAGAAGGAATTTTCCAGTCAGTAACTTGTATTTATTCTTACATTTACAGTAGTTATGAACTTCCAAGGAGGAAGACCTGCTGTGTCTATTTGGGCAGTGCAAGAGAATACTGTTCATTTTGGCAAAGGTTTAATTTAGTAAATTGTATTATGTCAAAGTGAATCCAAATGGCAGCTCTCTTGCATGTTTTGTCATTACTCTTTAAAAAAACATGCAGTCTCAATTGCTCAGTATAATGTAATGCAGTCTGAAGTTCAGGCTGACACAGTTATACTTCTGTGCAACTCATTATTCTCATGACACCTTTGCTACATTAGTAAACTTTCCCAGCAGTTCCACATACCAAATAGAATTTGTTGGTTGCCCTCCCCACCATCACTTGGAGACTTCCCAGTGAAAGTGTAAGCTTTTCCTCTCATTTTAGCTGGGCTTTAAAAAGGGAAATGGTTCCTTATTCCTAATGATTTTTTTCTTTTTTTGTGGATTCAGCTTTCTAACGTTATTGCAGTCTATTCTCCTCCTTCCTGATGTTTTCAGCTGATCTCAGACTCTGTTTTTCTTTATCAAGTTTATTTTTAATTGCCTTCACAGTTTAATTGCTGGTAATAATGTGGCTCTCCTCTTATGTGTAACCGAATTATAGTCATTATCACAGAATACTCAACTTACCCTCTATTTTATCTTCCATGGGGCAGACATTGCATTCTTTACCATTTCTGTAACCACACAAGAAAAAAATATCACCAGAATTGGCTGTTTTTTTTTCTGCTGACATCTACATGGAGAAATATTGTATGGGTTGTCTCAATACTAATTTCTTCCAGTGATACCATTCTGACAGCTTGGATACAGTGCTCAATCTCCCTCTTCTTCCTTCTCAGGGATACCTTTAAATCTAAAAATTCTTCCTTTGTGCCGTAGTCCTATAAATCCTGGCATGTCAGCTGTAAAGTCTCCAGGGCTGTTTCCATTGTGGTAAGTCTGTGTTTTATTGCCTGCATGACTTGGAATATTTGTTGGATTTGGTCACTGTGCCTTAACGGTCCTTCCTCAATTTCTTGAAATTTAAACATGTTTGTTTTTAATTGGTCGAGTTGCTGGCTTATCTTCTTCATTAGTTCCAGCATAATCAGTTGGAATTTATCAACTCTGGTTGGAGAAGAGTTTGAGTCAAGTCATTTTGCTGCTGAATGTTGCCTCACAGAGCAGGTCAGTGTTGCTTGCATGTCCCTCTCCTCTTTTTTCTGTGCCGCTGATATGCAAAACTAAAAGTTTTCAACAGGTTCAGTACTGATCTTCAATCTTTCTGTGTGTTGGCCTTGTAGCTTTTTATCTCGTTTTGCAATTTTTAAGTGCTGGGAGATTTATTACCGTTCATGGCACGCCTTTTCCCCTTCACACCCCATCCAGAAATCCAGATGTTATGTTGTCGTAGCTTGCCGCAATTCTTGCTGTTTGAGTTTGGAGCCATTTACGGCTCTGACTCGGCCGAATACTAAACCTCGAGAGCTTCCACTGGCTCGTGGCTAACCCCTATCCCATTATGCTCTGGGCCAAATCCCCAGATCTCGTTTGCCGCTCAAGCATCAAGGTTGCTGTCTGGCTGGCTCGTTGGCTAAGTAGACTAATTTTATATTTTTTCCACCGTTTCCCTGATTTTTTTGTCTCTCTTCTACTTTACAGTTATCGTGAGTCTTTATTAGGTTTTGTTTCTATTCTTTCCTAGTTTAGAGAGCTGTGGTGGCCCATTTTAATTAGAGGGCTGCTGTCCCCTTTCCCTTTTCTTCACTGTGTTCTTCCTTCTTGAGAATCTTTAAACTAGAAGTTTCTCTTTCTTCCCCTTTCCTAATCCTAGAGAGTACTGAGGGCTCTCGTGGCCAGTTTGAGTTAGAGGGCCACTCTCCCTCTCCCTTTTCTTCACCGTTTTCTTCCTTCTTGAGAATCTTTAAACTAGAAGTTTCTCTTTCTTCCCCTATCCTAATCCTAGAGAGTACCATTTAAGTTAGAGAGCTATCATGGCCTGTTTGACTTGGAGGTCCGCTCCCTTCCCTCTTCTTCTGTCAAAAAAAAAAAATTTTCCTATAAAATAGTTTTCTGCTTGTAGTAGTTGTTTTCACTTCACTTGTCTTTAGCTGTTATGTCTTGTATAATGTCTAAAGAAAAAGAGCATCGACAATCTGGGTTTAAAAAATGTGATAGATGGACCCAGAAAATGTCTATCACCAACGGCCATACTAGCTGTGTCTACTGCCTCGGTGAGGTACATTTACAGGACCCCTGCACTATCTGTCATGCCTTCAGTAGCAGGGTGCTAAATGAAAGGAAAGGAAGAGGAAACTAATTGATAGGGGTTTAATGAAAGGGGCCTTTCAGGAGTCTTTAGACAAAGGACAGAGCTCAAATCTTCATCCCCTTCTTCCTCTAAGACACAGTCTACCAAAAGACCGGCTTCTTCAGCCCCGTTGACTGAGCCAACTAAAAAGATTGTGACAACTGAACCGAGGGCTCTCAGTTCCGACACAACCATTACTTCTGCAGCTCCAACAGTATACTCTGAGCGGGCAGAAGCATTGAGTAGAAGACGCTCCCCAGAATTGGAGCCTGTCTCGCCTATCTTGAGATCACCTATTTTGGACCAGGGCAGATCTCCTTCCTTATCCACCAGTTCCTCCAGGAGCTTATCTGATGAGCACGTGGAGCGGGTGGTGAAGAGATTACTCAAAACACCAGACCTGGCAAAAATGTTGTCATCTCCAGACCCGAAGGTCTCAGAGGCATCCATACCTACATGCCCCGTTCTGATTCTTTTGACCAACTCGGCATCTTCGGAGCCTGAGAGCTCGGATCTCATAGTAGTGGAACCATTGACATAGAGCACCCTGTTGGAATCTTTGGTGCCGACTGCTCTAACTTCCTCGGCTCCATCGGAAGTCGAGGCGTCTGAGAGCTGACGCTAGTCAGTCAGGTTTGGGGGGGGTCGAGGGAGTCGGCGCGGACTGTCATCTGACCCAACTCTTCCTCACTGTGCCTCGGCTAGGTTGAGTTCGGCTCCCACATCAACCTCTGAGTTGTCTGCCTTGCCTCGCAGTCGACCGTTTGTTGCTTCAGAGCCAAGGGCCACTTAAGAGTGGGGTGGAAAAACTTTAGAGCTGATAGAGAAGGAGCTGTCACCCCAGACCACCCCGCCATAGGATACAGTCTCTAGTCCGTCCCAGGTGCCAGTGATGATCTCTTCACCTCCACCTCCCCCTCCCTCTAGGTGTAGAGACCCAGAGCCTCAGGGAGCCCCTGTTGGCAGCATTGTCTCTTCTGCAACTTCCCCGGAGTACCCCAGTGAGGAGGTCCCTCAGAAGAGACTGTGCAAGAGGAAGCACATAGACTTCCCCGAGTCTGTCACCTCTGATACTGATTTGGATGAGTCTGAAGGGTCCCCAAGGTCCCCCTCTGAAGATGTTTCATTTGCTGACATCCTGTAAATCCTGAAGCAGAGGGGTGACTGGCAACCCATCAACCCTTCGGAGGACGAATCGGTATACCTGGAGGCTTTTCGGTCTCGCCCTTCCCACCTCCTGGGCGACTCCCCCTTATCACAAACTGGTAGGGGTCATATCCCGTAAGGCCTGGACATCACCTGATACAGTGGTGCCTGTTCCGAGGAGGCCCAACAAGTTTATTACCGCACCCTCGGATAAGGATTTTTTGATGAAAGGTGTCCCTGTAGATGCCATGGTGGTGGCAGCGGCCACCAAGAAGGAACTCTCGGAGACCTCTTCATCTGTTCATCCTCCTAACAGAGAGTCTAGGATTATGGACAGGTATGGAAAGCATACCTTCTCTTCACTGGCCTTTACCCTACTGTCACTGAACTACCTTACCAATTTTAAGAGACTTCAAAAGGGATCTCATACATGAGCTAGGAGATTCCCTTCAAGGTACAGCAGCTTCGGGGTCCGCAGATAGTGTCTTTTCAACTCTCCACCCTCACTTCCATTGCAAACTCCTCCATGAGACTGATTTCTTACGTGACGGATGGAGCGAGTAGGGCGGCAGCAGCAGGAATTTCCTTCAGGAAACATTCCTGGATGCACCTTTGCAATTTTGCTGAACCCTTTAGGCCTTCCTTCACCAATTCCCCCTTTGATGGTTCATCCTTTTTTGGACCAAAGGTGAAAGATACTTTAACCGGGTGCGATCAGGACTGGAAAACCTTATCTTCCGTGGGAGTCCGTTTTTCTGCCCCGTCTAGACCTAATCCCAAAGGTCAAAAGGGTTGAAAAATGTGGTTCCCTAAGTCCCAAAAAGGTTTTTCTGATGCACATGCTGACTCTTCCCCCAGGGCAGAGGGGGAAGTTATAATGGAAGACGCTGACCTCGCAGCAGAGGGGGTCCAAAAAAACCAGGATGACAGAGATACGCTCTCGGAAGGCCCTTCCAGCGCTCTTGAAAGGAGACCCGTCTGCTTTTCTCTGAAGGCAGTCGGGGGACGATTGTCACCTTACCCAAACGCCCAGCAAGAAATTTTCCCGAGACAAGTGGGTACAAATAATAATATCCAGAGATTATTACATACCTTTTTCTACCTCCCCACCAAAAAATCGGTCCTTACCGGATGTCCCACCTGGCCAAAAGAGCCATGCAACACAAGAGGTAATCTCATTGCTAGAGAAAAGAGTCATTCAAGAGGTCCCCTCTGACCAAATAGGATCCGGGACTTTATCAAGACTCTAAGACAGGGGTCTGAAGATCCATTCTAGATCTCACCAAACTAAACAAATCAATGAAGAAATCAAAGTTCCGGATGGTAACTCTGCAGTCAATTTCCCCGTTTATCGAGAAAGATAATTGGATGTGCTCAGTAGATCTCCAGGATGCATACTACCATATAAAGGTGGACAGGCGATCCAGGAGACACTTACGCTTTTGGCTGGGAGCCAGTCATTACCGATTTTGAGCCCTGCCCTTTGGTTTCACTACAGCCCCCAGAGTGTTCACCAAATGCATGGCAGTGGTCACGGCTCACTTGAGATGTCAAGGATTCCAGGTGTTTCCATATCTGGACAACTGGCTCCTCACCTCCACCACCAGGCATCTACTACTACAAACGAGGGGCGAAACAATGTCAGTTTGCGCAAGACTAGGCATCACAGTCAACTTAAAAAAATCTGCCTTGTCGCCATCTCAGCATATTACCTTCTTAGGCACAGATCTGGATTCAAAAAGCATGACAGCAAAACTTAACCCAGACAGAATTCAGTCCCTTCACCGGCAAATCAGGATTTTGATGTCAAAGAAAAAAGTTCAAACCAGATTTGTGTTGCAAGTTTTGGGTACCATGGCAGCATCTATCCTCCTAGTCCCACTAGCACGTCTATGCATGAGAGTTCTACAATGGTTGCTCTTTGCTCAGTGGTCAATGCAAGATCTTCCTCTGTCATACCAGATTATCGTCACGGAGTCATGCAAAAAAGATCATCTTTGGTGGCTGCAGACAGATCAATTATATCAGGGCCGCCCCTTTGTTTTTCCTTAACCGAACACAGTACTGACCACAGATGCTTAACAGATCGGGTGGGGGGGAGCATTATCTGAGAATGACAGCCCAAGGCCTATGGCAAGATCATGAAAGCCACTTGCAGATAAATGTTCTGGAGATGAGAGCAGTGCTTTATGCGTTGCAGGCATTTCAGGACTCTTTCCATGGGAACGGTTGCAATTCGGACAGAACCAAATCTTGCCCACTATGTTGGGAGGCACAACAAGTTTGGCAATGGGCGATTGCTTCTCAACGTTTTCTGATAGCAACGCACATCCCGGGAAAATCCAGTGTGATAGCGGACAAGCTAATGCCTCACGAGTGGTCCCTGAAACCAGAGATTGTGGAAGTGATCTTCCAGAAATGGGGTCAGCCTTGCTGCGACCTGTTCGCCATGTCCATGAATACCAAATGCAGGAACTACTTTGCCCTCATTCCCCCTCTGGGGCAGTCACCAAGGGATGCACTGGTTCACGATTGGCCCCTGGGATTACTCTATGCCTTTTCCCCCTTCTCTCTAATCTCCAAAGTGATTCAGAAAGCCAGCTTGTTGAAAAGCACTATGATCCTCATTGCTCCTTACTGGCCTTGTCAAGTTTGGTTCCCCTTTCTCTGGACCCATCTGCTGGAGGAACCTTGGATTATGGATCCAATTTCAGACCTCTTGACCTATTCGGGGGAGTTCCGTCCATCTGTCCAAACCCTCAAGTTGACAGCATGGTTGGTCCAGTTCCCCCATAGCCAGGTGTTACCCTTTTTTCCCTTGCAGTGAGTCATATTCTCATTTCTTCCCATAAACCATCCACTAGGAGATTTTACTCCAGTAAGTGGAAAAGATTTTCATGTTAGGCTGCAAAACAGAACATAGAGCCTTTTACAGCTTCCATATCTGCAATTTTAGACTTTCTTACTGAACTTTTTGAAGGAGGAGTTGCTGCAGCTACCATTAGGGTTCAACTGGCAGTCATTTCTAATTTCCATACTGGAGAAATGGGAGTCTCGATTTTGTCTCATAGGTTATGTAAAGCTTTCCTCAAAGGTACCTTCTTGCTGAGATCCCCAATCAGAGAACCCCCCAGTCCCTTGGGATCTAAATCTTGTGCTAACTTTACCACCTTTTGAGCCCGCATCATCTTGTGATTTGAAATATTTGTCATGGAAAACTTTCTTTTTAGTAGCCATAACCTCTGCCAGAAGGGTTTTGGAGTTATAAGCTTTCTACTCGTCCTCCTTATATCATTTTTAACAATGATTGGGTCTCTTTGAGAACTAATCCCTCGTTCCTTCCCAAAGTTTGTTCAGAGAATAATCTGAACCTTTCCATTGAATTGCCAGTCTTTTTTCCAAACTATAGTGACAAGGCAGAATATAAATTGCACCAGCTGGATGTTCATAGACGATTACGCTTTTATCTGCACAGGACAAAATATTTCAGGAAATCCATCCAGCTTTTTATGCCCTTTTCGGACACAAAGAAAGGATTGCCAGTTTCTAAGGTAACCTTATCCAAGTGGCTTACTGATTTGCATTTCTTTCTGCTACAATAAACAGGGTAAGCAACTACCAGGAAAGGCAAGAGGAGATTCCACTAGGGCAGTCTCAACATTCTCTGCTTTTCAAGCTAGACTTTCTATTGATTCTATTTGTGCAGCCGCAACATGGGTGAGACCTCATACCTTTTTCACTCATTACAAAGTAGATGTGGCCTCCCGGAACAGGTCCTCCTTTGGATCCACTGTATTGAAGAGTCTTTTTTCCTGAGCCATCCTAGGATAAAGGTGCTAGGGACGCTGTCCCAAACAGCAAGAATTAGGCGAGATAGGACAACATAACATTAAGAAGTTATATGTTTGTTGTCCATCTTGCCTATATTCTTGTGCCCCCCCCCCCCTTCCCCCATCTTGTATTCCTGGAGGAACTGGTGATAACTATATAATCTGAAGTAGCTAACTTCATTTGTGCAGCAACCTATGGGTATCTGATCCGACTTCGGATCCGAGCCGGCAGTTTTCAACAGCTTAGATCCGAGCTTCTAGCTCCTCCCCCTACCCATAAACCCCTGCCAACCCTGACTGACCTCAGATCTAGTTTGCCGCGCTTGTCGTCAGCAGCTGTGTTTTCGAGCTCCAGGCTTGGTCGTTTGGTTTGTGAGAAAAACAGAAAAACGTATTCCTTTTCTATCCCTTTAGTGTGAGTGTTGTGTGTTTAGACCCTAGTTTTTAACTCTTACTTTAGTTATAATTTTCCCTCGCTGGTTCGTCAGGGTCTGTGTGCATGTGTTGGGGCCTAACGAGTGTGTCCTCCTTAGCTTAAAATGTCTGAGGCCCCAAAACCAATCTTCTCCAAATGCAACGAGTGTGGCAATAAGCTTTCACCGGCTGATGGCCACACTCTGTGTGTTCTGTGCCTTGGGGTTGGACACCTTTCCTCTGGGTGTTCCATCTGTGCGGCGTTCAACCTCAGGGCACTTAAGGACCAGAGATCCAAGCTGATCCTGGCGGGTCTCTTGCCCCCGGATTCGGCTTCGGCCTCTGGTCCTACCGTGGCTTCGGCGGCGGCCACTCCTGCCTCTGTCCCCCCAGCCAGGACTCAACGTCCCGCTGTAGGCCCGGAGGAGAGTGAGGCCAGGAAAGACAAAAGGAGGGAGAAGCACCACAAGCGGAGGGCCGAGGCCTCCGCGTCAGCCCCCCCCCCCCGGCTAAGCGGTCTTCTCTCTCCAGGGCTTCCCGGTCTCCTCCTTCTCGGATCTGGTCTCCCTGTTTTTCACCGGGTCCTGAGGAGGAGGAGACCCGATCTCCTTCGAGGTCATCAAGGCGGCACTCCCGACTCGCCTCGGTGGCCTCGTCGAGATCCACTCGCAGCCTTTCCGATGCGGATTTGGACCAGATGATGCAAAGGTTTCTCCAGGCCCAACTGCAGATGAGAGTGCTCCTGCCCCCCCCCCCTCCGGGGGGGAGCTCGACCCCTTTCTTTGCCCCAATAGCTCCTTCTCCGTCCTGCTTCCCGGGTTCGGAGCCGGGCAGCCTTGGAACCGGGGGTGGGTCGGCGACAACAGTCTCGGGTACTTCGGCGCCGACACTTCCCTCGAGCCTGTCGGGTCCGTTTTTGTTGGATCCAAGCTCTCGGAGCCAAGGGCTGAGCTTTCAGATCCAAGGGTTTCAGTATGCCTTCGGCGCCGTCCAGGTCGGAGCATACTGGTCCGTCGGATCCGATCGCTTTGGCGCCGGCCCCGGTCCGCCTGTCGGATCTGAGTGAGGGTCTGCTCTCAGATCCCAGAGAGAGCGGCTCTCCCTCGGCGTTCGACGTGGTGGAGAGGGCTCTGTTGGCTGCTTCCAGGCCCCCGGTCATTGCCACGGCTCCACCCCGCACTCCTCTGTTTGGTCCGACTTCCATCACCCGGCCCCAGGGACAGCCTGCTTCAATGTCCCAGGTTGTTCCCTTGGAACAGGATGTTGCTGGTGAGGCCTCCTCGGACAGCCCCCCTGAGGAGAACCCCCACAAGCAGAAGTGCAAGAGGAGGCACGTGGACTCCCCTGAGTCCTTGACTGAAGACACGGATTTGGAGGAAGGGGAAGGCTCCCCAAGGTCACCCCCCCCCGAGGATGTCTCCATTGGAGACATCATGGAAATGCTCAGGATCAGAGGAGGGTGGTCTGCCCCAAAGCCGACCTCAGACGAGTCCATGTTCCTGGAGGCGTTTGAAGAAGGCCCTTCTACCTCTTGAGTGTCCCCTCCGGCCGACCCCCTGGTGGACCTGATTACCACCAGGGCGTGGAAGGAGCCGGACACTGTGGAGCCAGTCCCGAAGCGCCCTGACAGGATCCTCAGCCCCCCTGCGGATAGGCCCCATTGGAGCAAGGGTCCCCCGGTAGATGCCATGTTGGTGGCGGCAGCCACTAAGAAGGAACTAGCTCGAGAGCCCCTCGGTCCACCCCTCGGACAAGGAGTCCCGATCGCTGGACCGCTTAGGGAAGCTGGTGTTTAGTTCAGCGTCCTTCTCGGTTAGGTCTCTGAACTATATGGCACACGTTATTCGACTACAGCGGGATCTCATTAAGGAATATGCTGCGTCGCCCCCAGAGTCCATGTCGGCAGAGGACAGACAGCTGTACTCCACCCGTATGGCCACTCTTAGGTCCATTTCCAATACCTTTATGCGGCTACTATCCCATGCCATGGAGGGAGCCACTAGAGCCAGCGGAGCAGGCCTCGTCATGAGGCGTCAGGCCTGGCTCCGACATTGTGATTTCGCGGAACCCTTTAAGGTGTCGTTTGCAAATGCCCCTTTTGATGGTTCTCCCCTATTTGGGAAGACCGTTGGCGACACCTTGGTCCAGAGCGAAAAGGATGGGAAGACGTCTGCCGTCTGAGTCCGCTTCTTTGCTCCCCAGAGGTCCTTCTCCAAGAACCAAAAGGGACCGAAGAAGATGTGGTTCCGGAAGTCGCAACAGTCCCAGTCCGCTCCGGATCCCCAGTCCTTCCGCGGCAGAGGAGGACAGGGAGGACGCCGCCCTAGAGGCAGAGGGGGCCCGAAAAACTTTGGGTCCAGAGAACCCTTCTCAGATCGGCCCACGCAGCAGCCCTGAGAGGTTGCCCGACTGCTCCACTCTGGAGGCAGTCGGGGGACGTTTCTCGAGGCACCTGGCAGCTTGGGAGTCCATCACAGCAGACCACTGGGTGCTTTGCATCATATCCAGAGGTTACGAGATTCCCTTCTCTTACCCCTCTCTCTTCCTCAAGCACCTTCCCAATGTCCCACCCGATCAGAGGGAGGCCGCAGCTGCGGAAATTCAGCAGCTCCTAGAAAAAAGAGCCATCCAACACGTCCCCCCAGACCAGCTCGGATCGGGTTATTACTCCAGGTTCTTTTTGGTGCCAAAAAAGACGGGGGACCTGAGGCCAATCCTCGATCTCTCCCTCTTGAACCTGTCAGTAACCAAAGAGAAGTTCCGGATGGTCACTCTTCAATCCATTCTCCCCCTATTACGGAAGAACGATTGGATGTGCTCTATAGACCTCAAGGATGCGTACTACCACATTCTCATGGACAGACGATCCAGGAGGTTTCTCCGCTTCCGGCTAGGAGCCAGTCGTTACCAATTCAGGGCTCTCCCCTTTAGTCTCACCTCAGCCCCCAGGGTGTTCACCAAAGTGTTAGCAGTGATAGCAGCCCATCTGAGGCTCCAGGGAATTCAGGTTTTTCCGTACTTGGATGACTGGCTCCTGACCGCCCCAACAAGGCATCTACTCTGCACAGTCAGGAACTACTTTCTTCGCCTTGCTCCCTGGCTAGGTATCACAATAAATATGGACAAATCTTCTCTCACCCCGACTCGGGTCATAGATTTTATCGGGGCCAGGTTAAACACAATCAATCTTGTAGCCTTCTTAACCCCAGAACGACTTAGAACCCTGAGGCTTCATGTGCGGGCCATCCTTCTATCTTCAGCTCCTCCTGCAGAATTGGTCCTGAGGGCTCTAGACTCAATGGCAGCGGCAATCAACTTATTGCCAATGACACTTCTGAACATGAGGGTTTTGCAATGGACCCTCCAAGTCAAGTGGTCTTTTCGTCACTACCCTCTGAGTCATCCCATTCCCCTCCGCAGGGCTTGCAAGAGGGCTCTCGTATGGTGGCTGCAATCTCCGGACCTCCACACGGGATGCCCCTTCTCTGTGTTTCCCCTTGCCACAGTGACCACGGACTCCTCTCGCCTCGGGTGGGGGGGCACTCTTCAGGAAGGACTGTCCAAGGCACGTGGAACAACACGGAGACCTCTTTGCATATCAATGTCCTAGAGATGAGGGCAGTGCTGTTAGCATTGCAAGCACTTCAGGACCTTCTTCCTGTAGGGACAATTGCGATCCAGATGGACAACATGTCGGTTGTCTGGTACATCAACAAATAGGGGGGAACCAGGTCTTACCCAGTCTGTCGAGAGGCCATGAGAGTGTGGGAATGGGCATCTCCACCAACCGTTTTCTCATTGCAACGCACATTCCGGGACGGTCCAACATCCTGGCGGACAGATTCAGTTGCGTCATCCTTTCCCCTTAAGAGTGGTCTCTCAATCCGCATGTAGCGAATCAGATTTTTGCCAAGTGGGGGCAGCCCTGTTGCGATCTTTTCGCTTCTCCTTCAAACACCAAATGCAACAGCTATTTTGCTTTAATTCCCCAAGTCGGGGAATCCCCGAGAGATGCTCTGGTGCATGCTTGGCCTCCCGGTCTGCTTTATGCTTATCCACCTCTCCCCCTAATGCTAAAGTTTCTACAGTAAGCCAGTCGGTTGGGGATCAGGATTATCCTCATTGCCCCATTCTGGCCTCGTCAAACTTGGTTTCCTTACCTTTGGTCTCATCTGGTGAATCCTCCTTGGATTCTAGATCCCCTCCCGGATCTTATTTCCCACCCACTGGGTCTCCCAATCCCGAACCTGGTCAGTCTCAAGCTCACAGCTTGGCTGCTCCAGTTCCACTCATAGCTAGGCCTCCCAGCATCTCTTCCCCAGTCAAAGCTATTCTAGTAGCAGCCCACAAGCCTTCTACTAGGAAGATTTACAGTAGCAAATGGAAACATTTCTCTATTTGGGCGGAACGTCAAAACTTGGATCCCTTCACAGCTCCCTTACCTGCTGTGTTAGACTTCTTATCAGGACTGTTTCACTAGGGGGCTAGCTGTTCCACCGTCAAGGTTCAACTAGCAGCTATCTCTCACTACCATGTCGGACATGATCTGCGTCCCTTGATCACTTCAAAACTGTGCAAGACCTTTCTGAAGGGCACCTTCCTGCTCAGACCTCCGGTAAAGGAAGTGGTACCTCCGTGGGATTTGACGTTAGTGCTTCAGGCCTTGACAGCTTCCCCCTTTGAGCCTGCAACTTCAGTGGATCTCAAGTATTTGTCTTGGAAGATGGCCTTTCTCGTCGCCATCACCTCTGCTAGAAGAGTTTCTGAAATTCAAGCCCTTTGTGTGAAACCCCCGTATCTAACCTTCCACAAGGATAGAGTTTACCTCAGGACCAATCCCTCTTTTCTCCCTAAGGTTGCTTCCGAGTCAAATGTCAATCAGTCCATTAACCTGCCAGTTTTCTTTCCTAATTATCAGAACAAAGGGGAATACAAACTACACCTTTTGGATGTGCATAGACAACTTCGATTTTATATTCACAGGACATCTGGTCATAGGCAATCCGACCAGTTGTTAGTCTCCTTTGCCAAAATGAATTTGGGTAAATTGGTATCTAAAGTCACATTGTCTCGATGGATCTCGCAATGTATTCTTTTGGCTTATGAAAGTTCTGGTAGGCCCGCACCTCAGGGAGTCTGTGCCCACTCTACCGATCTATGTCTACCTCTGCTGCCTTTAGATCCAGGGTATCCTTAGATGATATTTGTTAGGCTGCCACTTGGGCCTCATCTCATACCTTTATCAACCATTATAAGCTGGATATTATCTCCAGAGGGAGAGCATCCTTTGGCTCTGCAGTGCTCCGGAACATCCTCCCATGATGGCCACCCAAGGTTCAGGTAGCTGGGGACTCTGTCCAATAGGTTGCTGCACAAATGAAGTTAGCTACTTCAGATTAAGAAGTTATGTACACACCATAACGTTCCATCTGAGTAGATAAACTTCATTTGTCAGCAACCGTCCCCCCCCTCCTTCCCCCTGACCTTTGATTGTTCACATTTGTTGTCTTCAGAGATGGTCTTTGAAATTGATCAGTCTTTAGCAGTTGCTGCTTTGGGGGCAAACTTGATCTGAGGTCAGTCAGGGTTGGCAGGGGTTTATGTCTAGGGGGAGGAGCTAGGAGCTCCGATCTAAGCTGTTGAAAACTGCCGGCTCGGATCCGATACTCATAGGTTGCTGCACAAATTACGTTTATCTACTCAGATGGAACGTTATGGTGAGTACATAACTTCTTACTATGCACATAGTTTTTTGATGGTTTGGAGCCTCTGTTCCTGTCCTTATAATGTATTTATATGTATATGTGTATGTATATATATATATATATATATATATATATATATGTATACATACACACACACACACACACATATACATGTATATATGTTTTTGTGTATATATCTACAAATTTTCTGTGATTGTCTTTCGCTTGCAAACAAGATCTGGGGATTTAGCACAGAGCATTGTGGGATAGGGGTTAGCTTCGAGCCAGTGGAAGCTCCCGAGCTTCAGTATTTGGCCGAGTCAGAGCCGAGAACGGCTCCAAACCCAAACAACAAGAATATAGGCAAGATGGACAACAAACATAGAACGTTATGGTGAGTACATACCTTCTTATTTCTTTGTTTCTGATATGTTAACCCTCACTTTTGGTCTAGGTACTGGATTTCTGTTATTTAGATCCATGACACCTTTCCAAGGGAATTAAATGGATTCCCTTCAAATCACAACCTCCTCCCATTCAGTGACCAAACATATTGAACCCCCCCCCATTTCACTGACCAGCCACAAATCAGTGCACACATCAAAATCTACTCTCCTCACATAATCCATCTGCCTGGATTTCATGTATGATCTCACTGCCTCAGCACTTCCATGCATGATGCATACATGTAGCAAAAAAATCATGCAGTTTAGTGGCCAAGAAGAACTGTAAACTCTCTGCTACTGTATCTTGTAGCCATTGTGCAAGATGCCTGGTAAGTGCCACCAGTGGTGACCTTACTACTTGGCTGTGTGCTTTACTGCTGTCCATTATCATTCTCGCATGGTCAGACTGTGCTCACACTACATGCCCTACATTGCCACTTGAACAGCATGTGCCATCTTCATCCCCAGTCACACTTATCACACATCTGCTGTTGCCTTTACTGTGTTGACACTGCTTATGGCCACCTACATGTACTTCTCACAATCCTAATACAGGTCTGGAGCTGTCATATTGCAGTCATTCTCCTACATCAACTTTTGTTCTCCCTACCTGCCATCTGTTCATGGCACCTGCCCACTGTTATGTGGGACATGGTATGTGTACATGCATTCTTTATCTGTTATGATGCTGTCCCATATCCTACATTTCTTTGTGCTGGATCGAACTGTTCTTTGTGCATCTGTTCCTGCCTGGTGTCATTATACGAGTCTGTTTAGGGTGTCAGTTATTCACATCTTCACGGTATAGGCAGTGCTTTCTGACCATTAGGGTGGATGTTCTTAGTGTTCCACTGTTGCAGTCATCACACTTGGGTTATCTGCCTGCAGGTAGCCCTCAGTCGGCCCAAATACCAGAGTCTTGGGATTTCTGTGTTGGTTGCTGTCATCTCTTCCATGACGTCAGGTCGTCAGGGGTATAAAACAGTCAGCTAGGGGCACTAGATTTGGTCCTATTTTGGGCAAAGAAAAAATAGTGTGTATTACGGACTCTACCTGCAGTTCTTCCAATGCATTTGGCTCTAGTCAGATGTTTGTTACAGAGCACAGTTCAGATGTGGGGGACATTAGAAGCATTGTCCAAAAAGTATTAAAATCCTTTGTGGACTTCACTGATTTAAATAATTTAAAAGATCTGTCCTGTAAATTTGTATACAGAAAGGGTTTAAATATCAAGAGAATTTTGGAGCAGAACAATAATCTAAACAATTTTGAACAGCGTAGAAAAGGTACATTTCGTTGTGATAGATGTCCACAGTGCAAGCATGTTATAAATCAGGAAGTTATATATTTGGAGAGTAGGAACAGGAGAATTTGCTCTCACCACTTTTACAACTGCAATTCTACTGGCATAGTTTACTTGGCTATATGTGTCTGTTGCCAAGCATTCTATGTCGGTAAAACAGAAAGGCAACTTAAGAGACGCATCTACGAGCATGTATATGAAATACAGAAAAAGTGCACTACTAATGCACTATATAGACATGCGGTGGAATGTGAGTCTGCATCTTTTAAATTTTTTGTGTTGGAAGCAGTTGCTAAATGTAAGAGGGGCGGCAATTGGGCAGCACGTCTTTCTCACAAAGAAACTTATTGGCAGATTTTGTTACAAGCAAATAAATTTCCAGGATTGAATGAATCCATCTCTATTATGCCTTATTTAAAATTAAGAGCTGAACATTTATAGGATTGAGACTTCATTTGCAATTTATTGCAAAATTTTAAATATTAGGTAATGAGAATTCCATTATATATGTTTTATGGTTGCATTGAGGTATGAGAGTTTGAAATTCTAGCTCTGCTACCTGTTTATTGTGTTTTATAAAAGTCTTACATATTTTTAACTGTGTTATTGTAAATTCATTATAAATATGGGTCTTGTTTTAAAGCAAAAAGCAGAAATTTGTGTGTAGTTTCATTAACATATATATACACAATTTTAGGTGTTTTGGTGGTTTAAAGTGTAATTTCAGTAGTGTTTTCTTCTTTAAGAACAGTTATGTAGTAATTGTTTAATTATTACATTAATCTACCAATTAGGTGATGTATAAAAGCAGGGACACTACTGAATGTTTTTATCTGAAGAAGTTGTACTATTGACGAAAACGTTTTATTTCCTGTGGCGTTTATACAATAAATCTGCTTGTGGAGTTCGTTGTCTGGAGGTGTTCTTTTGTGGCTGTTCCTATCGAGAGGTTGGCTCTTCTGGGTTGCTGTTCCTGGCTTGCTTGTTCTTTGTGGAGTGGTATAAAACACGCAGCTGAAGCCATTACATCAGTCTTTCTTGCTGAGAAGGAGCCCGAAGCAGAAGCACTTCACAAGTGCTGGTCGGCCGCTACCTGAAATTTTCATTTTTTCGAGTTTCAGACCTGAAGTCTTCTAAAGCTAAGTACCCCGTTGGGGATTCTTTTTTCTTGCTCTAACCAATGTCAGAAAAAATTAACAATTGTCTTGCCTGTGGAAAGCAAATACCTCACAGAGATTTTCATTCTTACTGCATCACCTGTTTAGGCCCAGACCACGACGTCCCTCGCTGTCGGTTTTGTGCCTTCTTTAACACCCAAACCATTCGTCATAGGGCTATTTTTGTAGCTAAATTCTTTTGCTCTTGTTCTTCGTATTCCGTAATGGTTTCGGTAAGCCATCCGACTACCGATCTTATAAAAAAGCACAAAGGCAGACTGCATAGGTCAAACACTGCTGACGATGCTTCCACTAAGCTAGTCGCCAGCCCGCCGGTACTCGGTGAAGTGCCTTTGCAGTCCCTGATGCTTGCTTCTACAGATTCTCAGGCCTCTGCCGAGACCCATTCGGAGTCCGGTATGCCATGAAATGCTTCTTTGACTATGGAACCTGCGGATGGGTCCGGAGCCGCTGTGCAGGCACTGGCTTCTGACAGTGTATTCTGACCTACCGATATTCATATTAAACCGACAACTTCATTTCCAACTAAAACTGCAGAGTTTCTCAGGCCCAGAGCTCACACTATGCCTAGAAAACCAATGTCCAAAGCACATGCTTAAGCTCCCATGCTACAAAAACAGATGCTTAGGATGGCTGAAGACCTTATTACTCTAGTTAGGGGAAGCCAACCTTCCCCTGCCAAAAGACAAAGAATTGAATTTTCTTCTGATTCTACAGACCAGGACTCTGATGACTCTGACCCTTCTGATTACCAGGACATACCCTTATCTACCTATGAGTACTCAGATGCAGAGGAATCCATTCCCTCTGCCTCCCCTCAGAGGATTTTTCTTTTGGTGAAACCTTGCATACCTTAAGAGAGCATTTCCGCTGGGAATGCCAGGACTGCCCTCAGTCCAAAAATTGACTCAGGAACCTTTTAGATTTGCCTCAGCACAGGCCTCTAGCTATACCCCTTGTCCTGGATATTGTAGATGATGTCCTCTTGGAGTCCAGTCTTACTCCTGACACCTTACCACCAGCTCCTAGAAAACCTGACCGGTACTACAGAGTACCTGACTCTTTCAAATTTCTCTTTAAGAATCCTACTGCAGATCCAGAGACCATTTCCCAGGGGCCTAAAGGCATTAAGGCTACTACAACCAAAAACCCTACCCCTTCATACAGGGATTCTAGAGCTTTAGACAGATGGGGTAAGAAGGTATATAAACTCTTGCCATCAGGGCATTGAATTGCCAATTTCACATGTTGAAGTACCAACAACATATTATGGAACTAATTAAACAAAAAATGGTGTTACTTCCAGATTGTGCAGAAAAATAAAGATTTACAGGAGTTCATGCATTCTGCAAACCAGGTTAGTAAACATACTTTGCAATGTGGGTTTGATGCCTTAGAAGCATCTTACAGGGCTGCTGTCACTGTGCCTGCACTTAGAAGGCATGCTTGGCTAAAGGAACAAGTCTTGCCTGACCATGTCAAAGCAAAATTACTAGATGCTCCATTAAACCAGGAGCGTTTGTTTGGCACAAAAGCAGAAGTTCTTAAAAAGATGGAAGAAAAAGCTAAATCTGAGCAAACCGTCAAAAGATTACTTACAGGTGCAGCCACCTAGATTCACTAGTCATTGGCCTTCAAAAAACTGGTCTTTTCCAGTCCCTCTCAGGCCTTCTCAGTCCAAACCCAGGGGAAACAGACCACCAAGACTACAGTCTCAGGGTATGCAGAGATCTTAACAATGGAGTGTTTCCACCTCAAAACCAGGGAGTGGTAAGCCACCCCCATATGGAAAAAGTTCACAATGACTTTCCAGTTATCCTTCCCAGCCATGCCCAAGTACTTGCGCCCCAGGAGGAAACTCGCCCTTCATGCAAAAAAACTGGATGTCCATTACTCAGGACTGATGGGTTCTAAACATTGTATCTCAGGGATACAGATTCTACTTCTAGTCACTGCCAACTCCAAGTGGGTTACCAGACCTTCCTCCAAACCAGTGGGCTGAGTTTCAAAAGCAAGTAATTTCCCTTCTCCATATCAGGGCTATTCAACCTGTTCCACTAGAACAAAGGGTGCAGGGTTTCTACTCCATACTGTTCCTGGTGCCAAGAAAAGAGGGCTCTTGGCTCCCTATCCTGGATCTGTCAATTCTCAACATCTTTCTGGTGGTCCCAAAATTCAAAATGTTTACACTGCAGCAGCTTCTTCTTATGCTAGCCAAGGATGCCTGGTTAGTCACCCTAGACTTAAAAGAAGCTTATATGCACATCCCCATAAGGGAGTCTTGCAGGAAATATCTATGTTTCAGAGCAGGCTCTATGCACTATCAGTTCTCTGCACTTCCCTTTGGCTTATCTGCTGCGCCCAGAGTATTCACAAAATGCCTGGCTCCAGCCATTGCATACTGAGGCAGAGAAATATTCAAATCTACCCATACTTGGACTATTGCCTGATTCAGGCAGACAGTAAGGAATTGCTACTTTAGCACCTGGCATTTGTAAAAGGACTTCTAACTTCACTGGGATACACCATCAATGAAAAGAAATCACAACTGGTGCCCAGCCAACAAATTGTATTCCTGGGAGCAAGCTTGAACACAACTTCTCAGATGGCATTCCTCTCTCCAGAAAAGCAGGTCCATTTGACAAACTTTTTCAAACTAATGGCCAACAAAACCCAGCTATCTGCAAGGAAAATACTGCAAGCCCTAGGGTTCATGGCCTCATGCATTGTGTTAATTCCATATACAAGACAATATATGAGGAAACTTCAGTGGTACTAAAAAAGTTTCTGGTGTCAACATTCTCAGCACCTGGAAACAGTGATTCCTATCATACCTTGTCTAAGGCAAAGTTCCTTTGGTGGGCAGAAGCATGCAACCACAACAAGGGACTTCCTTTCACTCAACCCCTTGCCGCCCAAACCCTGACAACAGATGCATCAGACTATGCATGGGAGGCTCACATGGCAGGCAAATGGAGCCCAGAACAAATTCCCCTGCATATCAATCAAAAATAGATGCTAGCTGTACTGAATGTTTTGACAGTCTTCAAATACCTTATCCTTCCAGGACAGGTCTTGATAACACACAGTTATGTGGTACATAAACAAGCAGGATGGAACTCATTCTTACCCACTGTGCAGGTTAGCTATGGCTCTGTGGAACACAGCCTTGAGCATCCAAGTGCACCAACAAGCTCCATTCCTGCCAGGCAACCAAAATTCACTGACAGAGGACTTAAGCAGAAATCTACTGGACCCTCACAAGTGGAAACTAGACCCCATCTCATTCAGACTTCTAAGCCAGAGGTGGGGAACACCATAGGTGGACCTTTTTGCCTCCCCCCAAAACCACCAATTGAGCAAATTCTGCACCAGCAATCCTCACAGCAGAACCTGGAAGGTGAACGCCTTATCCTTTACATGGGAAAACCTCTCAATTTATGCCGTTCCTCTTTTGCCCCTCCTCTCAAAAGTACTACTCGAGATCAAATAGGACAGGCCAAGGGAAATCCTTATTGCAGCAGACTGGCCACGCCAGCACTGGTACCCACTCCTACGCAGCTTGACAGCAGTGCCACCCTGGCACCTACATCACACACCTTCCCTGCTGTCTCAGCAGGAGGGACAGATTTTGCATCTACAGCTGCAAACCCTAAACCTTGCAGCCTGGCTTATTCCCTAAATGCACCACCAGCTTCTCTCAGCAAACATGTGCTGGACACCATCCTTGAGGCCAGAAGGCCTAGTGCTAGGAAATTCTATGCTGAAAAGTGAAAAAGATCTTGTTCTTGGAGTCAGTCTCAAAGAAAGGGCACAGCTATGCCCAACTTACCTCAAATCCTTGATTACCTAGTAGAGCTGCTCCACAGAGGCCTATCCTTCTCATCCATTAAGATTCATGCCTCTGCCATCTCAGCTCATTATAGTACTGATCCTCCTCTCTTTTCTCACCCTCTCATCAAACAGTTCCTTAGAGGAGATAACAATTTAAGGCCCCCTAGGAGAGCTCCCACCCCAACCTGGGACCTTAACTTTGTACTGGAGAAGCTCACCCCCCCCCCTTTGAACCTGCTGCTTCAGCAGAGTTAAAATTCCTCTCTTGGAAAACAGCCTTACTTCTAGCTATTACTTCAGGAAGAAGAAGAGTGTCTTGAGTTACAGGGACTAATGGTGGTGGAGCCCTTTATTATTTTCCATGCTGACAGGGTTTCCCTCAGGACTAACCCTTCCTTTATGCCCATTGTGGTATCCAGTGTGGCTTTAAACCAATCCATACATTTGCCAATCTTTTTCCCTAATCCTCAGAATGAAGAGGAAAGGATCCTGCACTCTTTGGATGTGCACAGACAGCTCAGGTTATACCTTGACAGGACTAAGCCTTTCAGAAAATCTGACCAGCTGCTAGTCAGCTTTGCTACAGGGGCAGAGGGCAAGGCCATTTCAAAGCAAATCATTTCCAAATGGATAGCAAACTGCATCCATTTCTGCTACAAGCACAGTGGAAAACCTACCCCTCTGGGGATCAGAACTCATTCCCCTAGAGCTACTTCAACCTCTACAGCATTTCTTAGGGGAGTCCCTACCCGGGACATCCTGGAAGCTGCAACCTGGAGTTCTGTACACACATTCACCAAGCATTACCACTTACCTATTTTTTCTAAATCCAGAGCTGGATTTGCTGCAGCAGTCTTACAAGGTCTGCTAGCCAGCCCTAACACTTCTTGACTGCCTCCACCCTTCCTCAGCTTTGGGAACCAACCTAAGTGTGATTACTGCAACAGTGAAACACGAAGAACATACTACAGTTGTATACACTTACCATAAATGTAGATGTTCGAGTGTCTTCACTGTTGCAGTCCTGGTTTCCCTTCCTCCATCCCCCTGGTTTTCTATATCCTTTCTGCCTATCCTCCTTATGGCCATCTTTTATTGTCGGGGTATTTACGTTTTACTGGAGGTGTTCCACACCAAGTAATAGCTTCCTATTTTGGGGGCTCCTGACATCTGGGGCAAGAAAAACTGATGTAATGGCATCGGCTGCATGTTTTATACCCCTGACGACCTGACGTGGAAGAAGGGACAGCAACCGACGCAGGACCCAATACTTTGTTAATCAGACCGACTGAGGGCTACTGCAAGCAGATAACCCAAGTGTGATGACTGCAACAGTGAATACACTCGAACATCTACATTTATGGCAAGTGTACACAACTGTACTTTCTGCTCATCTTTTTTTTTTTTTTTTTTTTTGTAGTACTTCTTTGTCCTATCCTACATTATGCATAAAACAGCAAGCAGATTGTGTAAGGCTAAATTATTAAACAAGTAAACACATGTTTGTAGAGGGAGAGGTTTGATGAATGGTTCAGGCTGTGAAGTGTTGATATTAACCATATTTTGGAAAGTAGAGAAAATTGATTTTTTTTTAACGAAATGGATGTTGGGGATCCTAAATGGAAATAATTGGTCATTTTAATGTATCTTAGCAACAGATGTTGAAACAACTGATCAACAAATGTAACTTAATCAAGTCATCCACCGCATAATGTTTTTCTTTCCTTTTGAAAGTGAAATCAGCAAGTGAAGTGCTTAATGGTTTTACTCTTTCCCCATTCTGCAATACCCATATGACACAATCTGCTTCTTACCCGGCAGTATGGATAGGGACTCCTTTGATGGACTGTTTGATCTGTTGTTGATTCAAACAGGTCTCAGCCAATGTTCGCACCATCTTTCTTTCACTTTTAACTGGTCTACTGTAAACCTTGGTGGTGTGTATGTGGCATTATTTCAGTGGTTTTACTGTTGAAAAGTCTACAAATCACCCAACATGGATTTCAAGTAACACCTACAGTCCACCAAGCTTAGTGCTTTAAATCTCTGGTCTGCAGCACACTGACATAAAATAAATGTTTGAAAATAATTGTATCACTCTCCTGCAAACCTATAAGTTCTTTGTAAGGCTCTCTGCACACCACTGGGCAACATCTTTACTATCACCCTTCTTGTTCATCTCTGTTTCTCCGCAAATAATTGCCCCCCTTAAATTTCCTTCCTTTTTACCCCCTCTCACTGCTTTATGTTAACTCTGTGATATCTAGTAAACCCTACGCTATACTACAGCTCAATACCTTGTTTTTCACTTCCTTTTCCTGTTTCATTTGCAGTCTTGTCATTAAATATTCTATAATAGTCTAAATACTGATTAATTGTACTCTACTTACATTTCCAGTGATAGCATTCTGCTGATAGCTCCAATCTGGTTCTTCCTGCTCCCTGCCCCCACATCTCACCCACCCCCCAGGGCCTCTACTCGTATCCCCAGCAAATCATTCCCTCTGTTTTCCATTATCCAATTATATACAACTCCACCTTGTTCTGTCCACACCCACATCACGTTCATAGCTTACATACTTCTATTTAACCAAGCTGATCTGCTTTCCCCTTTCTCAATCACTTTGAATCTCAATTCCCCCTACTATAATTCTTTGCATCTGACTATACCTCAGTCCTTCCTATAGAAACACCACCTCAAACTATGTTACAGTAACTCCAGGCTTAACAACTTCTCTCCTACTACTCCTATTTTTTTCATTCCACCTGTTAATACACACATCAAACTAACATTGGACCATAAATTGTTGACCAATAATGTCTCCCCCCCACGTATCAAAAACTTAGACAAAACTCCTAACCAAACTGTCAAAGCCACCCTAAAGACAACACATTTCCAACCTTACCATAAGCTGCTGATATATCACTCTAGATAACATACATCTCTAATTACACCTGATATTTAATTCTAACATGTAAATACCACTAATACTATTTGTAAACCCACCCTCACACTGTGCTCCTTGTAACCTCCTTAACATCATTAGTCTTAATTCTGAACCTCGCTACAGCTATATCATCACACAACCCCATTCACCAATACATATCAGTAACTACCTGTAAACATCTTCCTGATAAACAACACAGCTTCTCTTGTATCTCCACCCACCTTTTCCCCTATACCCTCCTGTATTATTCAGTCCACAAATTGGCCTCCTCTCCTCCTATGAAACCACACTTGACACTAGTACCATCGCCTGTGTATGAAAAATATAGTCCATGGTACTCATTCCTCCTCACCTATCTAGTCAAAAGTGGAGACAGACATCCTAACCCCAAAGATTTAAACATACTAACATGAACCTTAGAAGTATATGTAATAAAATAGTCCCACTGCATGCCTGGAATGATCAAAATAAACCTGACATATTAGCCTTTACCGAAACATGGCTACACCCCAATGTAAAAGACTTGGAAATAACACCTCCAAACTTTGCAGTAACCAGACAAGATAGATCTAAAAAGAAAGGGGGAGGGATAGCACTTCTGTATCCATCTGCACTCAATACCACAACAAAATAATTTGTATAATAGTAATATATGTCAACCAGGTCATGCTAAACCAGTATTGGAAGATATATTATCCTGGACATCCCAAACAATAAATCATGAAACAATAATCTTAGGAGATGTTAATATAGATTGGCAGATGATTGCTTCCAACTCCCTAATAAATAGCATCAATCTGTATGTTTTTTCACAGCTTATCAATAGTCCAACAAGATATAGCAAAGATCTTACCTGCCAATCCACCAGAGACTGGATCCTAGTATCCCACCTCACCAATTATCCCTCCTCAGATACACTATTTCCCTGAGCGATCATCTGCCAGCTTATTCCCTTAGAACAGACTCCCAACAACTAAGAGAACACACTATAAAATCAGGAATTCAATTAATTTTTGTCATCATAAATTCAACCATCTCCTACATGAAATAGACTAGACACCCCTTAAACTACTACCCCTTAATGATGCTGTACTATACTTTAATAATACCTTCCTTCCCATACTTATACCATAGCCCCCATTCGTATGAAAAGAATCAAAAAGAACTCAGCCCCATGGCTCACTAAGGAATGTAAACACCTGATGAAGTAAAGGGACCTAACCTGGAAACTAAACAAAACCAAACAAAATCATGTCAACTTCAAAACACTATGTAACAAAGTTACAAAATTAATCAACAAAGATACAAAATCATAGCATTCCCAGCTTCAACTCCAGCATAAAACTAACCCCCCAGAATTTTGGGGCTCCATATCTACTTTATTTAATCCTTGGACAGATAGAACTCACACCCCATCACTTGATACCCCACCATCACAAATAGCTGAAAACTTCAACAAGCACTTTATAAAATTAATAGCAGATCTACTAGCTAACACTTTTAACACTGGACCTCCCACCCTTTAACCTATTTAGGCGCCAATCCTATACCATCTGCTACCTGTAACCCTATCATTAATGACCCCCCACTCAACAAAATGTCGTATAAACCCCATTCTCATGTTAGCCCATTCCCACAAACACCTTAAAAAAACTGCTACAAAAACTAAAACCCTGTTCCACCTCGGCTGATTAATCTTCCACCACACTATCTCAAACTGGCTGCCAACTCAATCACCCACTGTCAGTATGAGTATAAATAGATCTTTGTTCGACTCAGAAGTACCAACCATACGGAAACAATCTCACATCACCCCCATCCAGAAAGGGGGCAACTCTTTTGAATTAACCAATGTCTGTCTTATATTCCTCTTGTCACCCATATCCAAAATTCTCGAGAGAGGTATCCATCAGCAGATAATGGAATACCCATTGCAAAACAATCTTAACCCAAACCCAACGTGGTTTCCAACCCGAAAACAGCACATCAACAGCACTATTATCCTTGACAGATACCGTGAACAAGGCCAGAGGTGCAGGATGCCATAGAGCCTCAGTATTTCTTGACCTCTCTAAGGCCATTGGCATGGTCTGTCACCCCCTACTACCGAACACACTGTCTAACTTGGGCTTCTCACATTACACAGTAAAATAGTTTCAGAGCTACCCTGAGGATCTTAAACAAGCAGTGAAATGGTCCATCAAACTCTCACCCTTTCTCCACAACCCTACTGGAGTTCCTTAAAGCTCCATCCTTGGACACCAACTCTTTTAACATTTTCACTAACAATCTTCACACTTCCTCCCACCCTGGACCACTCATTCAGTACGGTGATGATTCCACCATAATCTGTACAGCTCAATCACTACTAGAACTGCTTTCAAAAAACTCAACAGTTCTTTACTGCAGTCGAATCCCGGCTAAAAAATGCCCAACTCTTTCTTAATCCAGAGAAGGCTAAATTAGTACTCTTCCACCCCCAAAACACCTCCCCTGTCACTGATCATTTCAACATCTTTGCATCTGACAACACTGTCATAGAAATAGTTCAGGAAACCAAGTTTCTAGGAGTCATCATTGACAATAAATTTTCCTTTGACCTCCATATACAGCAAAATATAAAGAAAACTCATCAAAAACTGGGACTCATAAATAGAAACAAACATTTCTTAACTACTGCAACCAAAGTTTCCCTAGCAAAAATCTTTTTACTTCCCTCCCTTCTTTATGGTGCCCCTATCCACACTAATTTACAAACTTCTACCCTAAACAAGATGGTACAGTACTACAACAAACTAGCTAAGTTTACCACAAACTCTAAATATCGCAGACATCACTGTAAAGCGCTACTAGAATTAAACTGGCTTGAACTTCCCAACCAACTTCCTTATATTCAGCTATCCACTTTGCACAACCTTATCTTCAAGCCTGCTGCCTGCCCTCTGCTAACTGACTTAGTCACACCTTATACACCAAATAGATCCCTACGATCAGGAGACAAAAATCTCTTGAGTATCTCAAAACCCCAAAAAAAACAGGTCACCCTCTGTATTCCTATTCTGTCTCTGAACTATGGAATTTACTACCAGGTCTATGCCTGGCCTTACCTGCTTTAAAGCCTCTTTAAAAAAATCATCTCAAAAGTACATGGTTCTGTTCCTGTATAAATCCAGCATAATGCTCAGCTCTTCTCCTTTCATGCTAGCTTCATTTTCTTCTTCTGACACTTCTCACTCCTTCACAGTCCACAAGATCCTAATGTCACTTGTAACTCCTTCTCCATTTCTATACCATATCCATAAGCTACTGCTCAGTCTGTAATGCCTCTATTCTTCTTTGCTCTCTACCTTTTTGCATCACTAACTCTTCTGCTATTATTTTCCTAACTGAAACCAACATTTTATTTTTCATGTAAAATAACCAGTGTCATACATTGTACTACCTACTTACTACTTTTGTACATTTCATGTACTCGTAGGTTATGTATAAAGAATGACTAAAATTGTCTATAATGATATCTTCTTCTTTCAGCTTTTCCCATTTAGGGGTCGCCACAGTGGATCACCTGTCCGCTCATGATTGGCAGTGGAGTTTTACGGTGTCGAGTTGCCAGCCCAGCGCCCAACCCTCCACAGAAGGCACACACACGTACACACTCACGCCTAGGGCCAATTTAGAGTGTCCAATCCACCTACAGCATGTCTTTGGCATGTGGGAAGAAACCGGGGCACCTGGAGGAAACCCACGTGACCACAGGGAGGACATGCAGACTCCGCACAGAAGGTACCCCAGCTGAGGATCGAAGTGGATAACCTCTTGCTGTGAGGCGGCAAGGCTAACCGCTGCACCACCGCGGCTGCCCACTAAATGTCTTTATTAATGGAAATTCTGTATTGTGTGTGAAATGTCTTGTATGTGGAACTTTTTTCCCCGGGACTTCACTGAAAATGGACACTTCTGGCCCAGCAGGACCATCCTGGTAAACAAATGCAAAACAAAATAAATGTTGATCAGGATCGAATGGAGGAATGGTTAAGGAGAGGTGAATTCAAACCAAAAGATGAAAAGTTAATACTGACGGCCCAAGATAGTGGGCTGCGTACACATTGGTTTACAAAGTCCGTTGAATATGTGGGAGAAACAGACAAATGTAGGTTTAATAAAACAGAATTGGAAACAGTTGCACACCTTGTTGCTGGCTGTAATATGGCATAACAATGTGGCAAGACTGCTGCACTGGGAATTGTGCAAACACTATAATATTGAAGTAGCTGAAAAACACTGGAAACATGAGCCGCAAAGCATCATGGAAAAAGATGAAGTCTACATCGCATGGGATCACCTATCCATTACCGCGAGAAAAACAGATAGAGTGGTCCATGAAAAGAAGACAAAAGTTGCATTGATCATTGAAATCGCTACACCCAGTGATTACAGAGACACAAAGTCATAAAATATCCGGATTTGCAGGCAGAAACGAAAACAATGTGGAAGAAAGATACCCAGGCAGTTCCAATAGAAGTGGAAGCAACATGTCTTATAAAAAAAAAAAAAAAAAAAAAAAAAAAAAAAGAGAGAGAGAGTCTTAAAATGGTATTTAAGATATGTTACCAATACACGCAACTCAGTACACATTGCAGGAGTCATTACTGGGCACACTGCGGGTGCTGCGAAGAGCATTTCTGGCTGACATCAAAGATTGAAACAATGCTAATTTCATGAACTTGAATCATGCTTAGACTCAGGAATGGGGTCCATTCCCATCACGGTATTAGAAACCCAAAAGATTTAGGCAAAGTAAAAAAAAGACTGTAGGGACAAGAAATGTACTAATTGGTTCTCTGAAGGAGCAGTTCATGCATGGAACAAATTATCAAATTACATTAAAGCAGGCACTACTTTTTTCTCCATATGTCTGGACAATGGGTTAGAGTTGCAAATCGGAAGCCTTTTCTTTCACCTAAAAACATCCAGGCCCAGCTAAAATTTCCAAAACAATACATCAGGTCTCCCAAAAGCACGTGGGAAAATGTGTTATGGTCTGATGAGACCAAGGTTGAACTTTTTCGTCACAATTCCAAAAGGTACTTTTGGTGCAAAAACAACACAACATCACCAAAAGAACACCATCTCCACGGTGAAGTATGGTGGTGGCAGTATCATGCTTTGGGGTTGCTTTTCTGCAGCTGGAAACGGGGCATTAGAAAAAGTGGAGGGAATTATGAACAGTTCCAAATACCAGTCACTTTAGGCCCAAAACCTTCAGGCATCTGCTAGAAAGATGAAGATGAATTTTACCTTTCAACATGACAGTGACCCCAAACATACATTCAAATCAACAAAAGAATGGCTTCACCAGAAGAAAATTAAAGTTTTGGAATGGCCCAGCCAGAGCCCAGAGCTAAATCCAATAGAAAATTTGTGGGGTGACCTGAAGAGGGCTGTGCACAACAGATGCCCTCACAATCTGACAGATTTGGAGCACTTTTGCAAGGAAGAGTGGGCAAATATTGCCAAGTCAAGATGTGCCATGCTGATAGACTGCTGCCCAAGAAGACTGAATGCTGTAATTAAATCAAAAGGTACTTCAACAAAGTATTACTTTAAGGGTGTGCACACTTACACAACCAGCTTATTGTATGTTTTTTATTTTTTATATTTTTTCCCTTAACAAATTTGTTTGTTTTTTAATTGAATTGTACAGGTTATAGGTCACATTAAAGGTGGGAAAAGTTTTGAAATTATTTATTGTGGTCTCGTTTTTTTTTATGAATACAAAAACATGGTAAAGCCAGCAACGAGTGGACAGAAATCCGTTTATTGATGGAGGATGGAGAAAAACAAACCGGTTTCGGCCGTTAGGCCTTCCTCAGTGTCTGTATTTGTTACAGAATGCCACAATATAAATATATAGTGGTCTAGTGCCACTTAAAGTCCATAAACCAAATTACATCACATATCTTCATTTAAACCAGGGGAAAAAGTGCACCCAATTTTATAATCACAAGGATCGAATACATCCACTGGGTCGACCTATTGTCTCGGGAAGAGGTTCCATTACTGAACCATTATCTCAATTCAACACATTACATCTTAAGCCTTTGCTCCAATGTGTAAGAGCAAGAATACAGGATACCACTGAATTCCTCCGCATTATAGCAGACATGCAGCTTGAAGAAGGATGGTATTTGTGTACTTTGGATGTTTCTGCATTATATACCAACATCCCCCCACTGGGCAGGCCTAGATGCATTGGAATATTGGTTGACAAAGTCAGAATTATATCCCCCAGACTTCAGTACACTGTTACTTTGCTTGGCAGAGCATGTGCTAACTAAGAATGTGATATTTTATGGGAATGAGTGTTATCTACAGACCAAAGGCACCGCCATGGGGGCTTCATTTGCCCCTATATATGCAGACCTTTTTATGGCCTATGTTGAAGACCAAATAATCTAATATAGGGCACACAACATCTACATGGATGAGATTGATATATGTAGGAGGTACTTGGATGATTGCTGGATGGTATGGAGATCTGACATCATATATCTCAAGGAGTTTGTAACTTATTTGAATGAAATCAAATGGGGTATTGAATTTACGATAACTTATGATACCAATCAGATTACCTTTTTGGATGTTTTAGTAACAAGGAATGCAGATCGTACACTAACAACAGAAATCTATCATAAATACCCCCCAATACAACTCCTTGCTCCATGCCCCCAGCTTTCATCCCCCCCATATTTGCAGAAACATTCCAAAATCACAATTTCTCCGCCTTAGGAGGATTTGTTCAGAGGAAAAGACATTTTCCACCTATGAGTCAGACCTATCTATACGGTTTCAGAACTGTGGGTACCAAAACGGTGACATTGCTCAGGGTAGGCGATTTGCTACCAACACAATAGGGAGAACTTGTTACAATATAGGGAGAATAAACAGAAGTCTAATTCTCAAATTAGATTGGTCACCACATATGGGAGAAATACAGATACTCTCATCAACTGTGTGCAGCGGCATTGGAATATACTGTTAGCAGATAAACTTAGGGCGATACTAGATGACAAATGTCATGTTTCTTACAGACTGGGTCGGAACATGGGATCCTTTTTTAATCATTACAAACATATCAACATAAATGAGAATTTATCTAAACAAATTACTTTAGAAGGGGGCCCATTATTGGGATGCTTCCCATGTGGTCATTGCACACACTGTAATAACATTTGTAAAACCAAGGAATTCACAAGCAGGAACACTGAAGTTTTTTCGATCAAATTCTTTGCAAATTGTCAATCAGATTGGGTGATTTATTTGGCGTCCTGCAACTGTTCAGCCTTTTATGTGGGACAAACTTCCCGCTGTGTAAGATTTAGGATTTCGGAACATCTCCGTGACATTAGGACTGGTAAACCAACCGATGCATTTTATAAACATACAATAAAACATCACCGGGCTAAGTTCAGATTTACTGTGATTGACATACAACATAATACACATAACAAATCAGGTTGGCATGCAATATTAAATAAAATGGAAAAGAAATGGATTATAAAATTGGGTGCACTTTTTTCCCCTGGTTTAAATGAATATATGTGATGTAATTTTGTTTATGGACTTTAGGTGGCAATAGACCACTATATATTTATATTGTGGCATTCTGTAACAAATACAGACATTAAGGAAGGTCTAACGGCCGAAACCGGTTTGATGTTATGTGATCCTATCTCGCCTACATTCTGACTGATGGGTTCGGAGCCGATCCTCGGCTCCGACTCGGCACGCTTATGCCAAAGAGCGAAGTCTCTTATTGGCTGAGCTTACTATATCCCAGGATGCACCACTACCAGTCCCCCAGATCTCGTTTGCCGCTAACAAGCAAAGACGTGGTCTCGAGCTTGGCTGAGCTAAGTAGTGTTTTTCACTTACTTTTCCTGTCAGGGTTTTCCTTAAAATTCAACAAAAAGCTGTTTTAACAGCTATCGTGTGTTTTTGTGTGTGAGTGAAGATTTTTCTTGGTGAAATTCTTGTGTAGTGACTGAGTATTGTCTGACTAAAGGTCCCATTTGCGTTGTAGGGCCTTTTCCTGTCAGTCTGTTGTCTGGCTAGTCCCGTATTATTTTTAGGGGTCTTAGATCCTTTAGTCTTATTCTTTTCTATTTGTGACTTCCTTCTTTTAAAAAAAAAAAAAAAAAAGAGAGAAAAAAGAGAGAGAAAAGAAATCTTTCTGTGATAGGGTGATTTGTGTTTTTGGCTAGTTCACTGTCTTGATTGCCATCATGTCACAGGCTCCTAGGCCTTCAGGGTTTAAAAAGTGCACTAAGTGCAGTTTCAAAATGTCGATCACAGATGATCACTCTCTCTGTGTATACTGTTTAGGCGCCAAACATTTGCAGGAGTCCTGCAGCGTGTGTCACGCATTTTCCTCGTGGGTCCTCCAAGAGAGGAAAAATAAACGTATTTTAAAAGGCCTTATTAAACCCTCTTTTGAAGAGGCATTGGCTTCCTCTCCTTCTCCTGCTAAAAAGAAAAGGGCATCGGCTCCGACCAGTCCGTCGGAACCGACCGCCAAAAAACATAGGCAGGCTTCTCCTTCGGCTCCACGGACTTCGGAGCCGAGGGCGGAACGGTCTGCCTCGATGCCTCCAGCCTCGACTCCTCTGGGTTCAGAGCCGTCGTCTGGGGCATCGAGAGGTGGGTCATCTTCATTGGCTCCACTGATCTCGGAGCCGATGAAGGTTGTCCGCTCAGACACTTCTTCCTCGGCGCCGAAGCCCTCTTCGGCACCGATGGAAATTGGTTTGGACATTCCTTCGGCGCCGATAATTGTAGAGTCTATTCGGAGCCGGTCCCCTAGTCCCTTGGAGCCGTTGGAGAGGCCTACTTGGACCCTTTCGGTCTCTTCCAGGTCATCAAGGATGTCAGATTCAGACATAGACAGGGTGCCCCAAAGACTGTTCCAGTCCCCAGTCTTTCAGAAATTTGTTTCGGCTCCGACCCAATTGGCTTCGGAGCCGATAGCCCACTCCATTGCCATTCCTCCTCCGACCGCTTCGGCTCTGACGGAGCAGGTGCTGATGGAGCCAGTGGAGATCCTAGGGTCGGCTCCGACCCTTACTCCAACCCCGGCCTTCGGGTCCGAGTTTAGCACACGGACTTCTTCGGCCGGACCCGGGGGTGACGTTTCGG
>NC_056750.1:368700596-368838096 GCF_019279795.1 Protopterus annectens
GTTTTCCCTTATGGAAGAAGTATTCATTTACAACCTACTTATAAGTAAGTTACATTTCATGAATCAGTTGCCTTTACTGTGTCTTCATGTAAATCCTGACTTAGCTAGAAGACTTCAATGCTCTGCTGACTTCAATGATATCTATCCATTTGCCCTCCTGACAGGAGACAGGTGTAGGATCAGCAGCTGTATTACTTCATGGCAGGTGTGGAGTATGAAACAAATTATAATTATGAATATAATCGCCATTGTTTACTTAAATTTATTTTATTTTCACCAGGTGGATATGTTTGGGCCTATAATGCACCGCTGTATTTCAATCTCTACTACCCTGAGACTGATGTAGGACTGTGGCTCTCCTGGATACCAATGGTTGGAGGGAGCTTTGGAGTTTTGTTTGGAGGATTCATTTCTGACCGTGTAGTGAAGAGGAAGGGTATACATGCAAGAATCTGGGTTTTGGTTTTAAGTCAGGTAATTTAGTCCATTTTTTTATTTTCTAAATTAAGATAGTTTTACAGATGCCCTTTAAACTATTTAAACTGTTTTATAACACTGAATAGTAATGAGCATTTTTGAAGGTTTGGTTTCAGTGTTTAGTGAGACTGACTCTTCGTGACTTCATGATGTTTAGCACACCAGTCTTATCTGTCAGTGACTGTTTAAATAGATTCATAATCATTACTGCAGTGATGCTGTCTATCCATCTTTGCCTCAGTTTTTCCTTTCTTCTTTTGCCTTTGATCATTCCTACCGTCGGTGTATTTCATGAATCGTATCTTAGCATTTTTTAACCAAAGCTAGTAATTTTGCAGTAAGTCATGCACTGTACGATAATTGTGTCGCTTGTATTCTGTATTTCTTTATGGATTTTTGTATGTTATATTAGCACTGTAAATATTTGTTTTTGGAATTACAGCTAAACCTATTGTAAGAATCAAAAAGATTGCAAAATACTGGAATGAATTTCTTTACCTTTTAATTACCCAGAACTGGGCTGAGTGGGTGCCAGTCTCTCCTTTATGTGCCAATTTGTCTTGTAATTTTCAGAATAAAATTCTTATACACTGTAGTTCTGTTAAGAATGTTTTATTATGTACAGTGGAGGCAGATGTAAGTATCCGAATCAGATCTTACTTTCTGTAATAACAGTGCTGATAATCTGAAATAGGCTGAATTAAAATGTCTGTCGCTTCAACACTAATTATGCTGAGTGTAAATTCTGTACTCAGAATGTATTGTCAACAGTATCCGAATGAAATTTTACTGTCTCCAATAACAGTGCTGATAAACTGAAATAGGCTGAATTATACTGTGCATAGATTCTGCACTTGTTTTACCCAGAATTATTTTGTTTTTTCTGAATAATATAATTAATATTTTGGAATGCTAGATATCTGACCTGACTTCTGCAATCACTCTTGACCACTCTTGAATGTCTGCACCCAGTTTCTCTGATTGCCCTGCAATGACTGTTATCAGTTTGAGCTAACTTACTGACTTCTGTGTCTGAAGTATCTCTCCTAAATAATACTAAATCCGTGTAAATTTCCTACAAGTGCTACATACCTCTTTAACCTTGGATCTCAAGCCTCATACCATCGAAGCAAGATCTGTTTTTACTCAGTGTACTGAACATTCTGTTAACACATTTCATTCTTATCTGAAGCTTATTTCTCTGAGCTTATTTGTATCCTTCAGTGAAACATTCCTTTCTGTTGAAACTGCTTGCAAAATGTATATGTCTGATTTAATATAACTGCATTTCTAGCACGTATGCAAAGACTGGTGAATTTGTCTAACAGACTACATTTGTGTGAAACTTAATCTTGCACCTATGTATCTTGTGCTTGGATCTTTGAATTTCATATGCTGTTACTATGTGCTTAAACGCAGCTGCTTTGTGCCATGTCGTGGCTGGAAATTGTCCAAAAAAACAGGCCACCTACCTGGTTCTAAAAGAAAAATTAAAGTAGTGAACACATCTTGTTGACTTTTACATTCTCAGAAGCCGTCTTTGTCTTTGATATGTATAATATGCCGAAGAGGTAAAGCTGCCTCTGAAGTGGAATGAATTTAGGCATTGGACTGGCACTGAGGCAGGGCATCTACTTATATTGCCCATAACTTCACATGGAAATAGTCTGTATTTGAGAATGAGGTGGTGATGCCTCTTCTCTCTCAGGAGAGGGGATGTGGATGATTCCTGATGGGTCAATTCGACCAGCAGAATCCATTATTGGACTTAAAGACCCTGGTCATTGCAAGCAGTGTAGATAGGGTGCCTCCTTGAGACACTATTCTCTTACTTGCATGAACACAGAGCTTTTGCAGAGCCCACTGCATGCTGATCCTGTCAGCACTTCCAAGTTAGGCGTATGGCAAAAAATCTTGCCCTTGGTGTATTATGTGACCTTATCCCAGCCACTAAACTTCTGCATGCTTTTGTGACATTGTGAGAGGAGCTGTAGACTGGGATGGGAGTAAAAAAATTAGAAAATAAGACTGTCTGTAGTCAAGAAACAGAATGAGGATGCTCTCTGTTGTAATAAATTGAGTGAATTACCTCTTTCTGCTTTTATCAGTTCAGTTTTCTGTAGATAGCTTTTCTCTTTTTATCTTGAGTTTGTTTTCTTTATGTGGAGCTTGGAAGTGTGGTGTATGTGATGCAGAATATAATTCGTTTGGGAGAGAGAAAGATGTTGTAGGAGAGAGTTGCAATTTTAGATTAGGTCATTGTATCCAAAATATATAAATGTAAAATAGACGCAGTTGGCCTAAAGGCTGAAGCATTTGCCTTACAGACACAAGGTTAAGTGTTCGATTCTGACCTCCAGTCACCGCCTTTGCTGTATTTGCATGTTCTCCCTATGTTTGCGTTAGGATCCTCTCACTTCCGAAAAACATGCAAAGTGTTGTCACCTCAAAAAAAAAAGATGGATGGAAGGTACTGGGTTCATACTTTTCCCAGTTGAAATCGAGAGGTATGCCAGCAGATTGTACCCAGAATTGAACTGAGTCATGGACAGAAGCACAGACTCTAGGTGGTGTCTTTTGGAGGACAAACTGCTGATCAACAGCCTTAGGCATCAGCTGTGGTGTGCAGTATCATCTTGATAGGAGAACATGGATCACAAACTATGAGCAGTGTCAGGGATTTCCACTCAACTGTATACAAATTGGCTCTAAATGCTTGTCATATTGATTGTTTTTGCCAAAAAAGATCATGGGTATTTGCCACTGCTAAGTAGGTTAAAGACCAGGTCTTCTTAAACCTGTGCCAGGGACCTCTGCTAACAGTAGGAGAGGTTTGTGTTCCCCTTTTGGCCAGTGTGTGTCTAACATAAAGCCCATCCTGTGTTACATGGGATTGCTCTATTAAGCAAAAGCCTGATGTAAAAACCAGTCATCTTGACAAAAATTAATTTTGAGTGCAATTTTGTGTGTGTGCAGTCAGACAACATACCACTCAAGTTCAACGGGGAAAGTTGGGTTTGAACCCAGTAGTATCCACCCTTGAGGTGATGCTGCTCTGAATATAGGTTCACTGACAGGATACAACTTGTAAGTGGATGACATGAAGGTAAGGAGGAAACTGAATGTCTTGTAGCTCCAGGAGACAAGTTGGAAGGATAGTTCAGCAAAGCTACTTGGATTGGAATCCAGAGTCATCTACTCAGAGGGAGGACAGACTAGAAATGGTGTGTGAATTTTGGTGTGCGAGTTTTTTTTTTCTTAAGACATTTTTTTCTTAAGACAGTGAGAGATGTTGTTAGAATTAGTGATAGACTTATGGCAGCCAGTCTTCAGTGTAAAGATAAGAGTAGTATTCATAATCTCACCCTATGTCTTATAGCAGGGTTGTAATGCCAAGAAAGAGAGTGTATACAGACAGCCGTTACAGGGCCTTATAGATAAAAGGGGAAGTGCATTAATGTTGATAATGAGGGACCTAAACACTTAATATTTGGAAAGACAGAACAGGATGGTTCTACATGGGTGAGGCAGCAGGGAATACAAAAGGAAAGGCCATTCGAAACTCCTTTCTTTTAAATGGCCTGATGATGGCTAACACATGGTTCACCAAGAGAGACTGTCACAAGATCTTATACTAATGTGATCAGTATACAACTAAAGTTGAATTCCTTCTAGTAAAGGTATGGCATTAGGGTCAGATTAGCGATTGCTCCCTAGTGAAACTGCCAGCCCATAGCATAAACCCCTTCACTGGTGACAACATTCAGCTGGAGACGTTGCTCAAGGAAAGTTGTAAGGTCAACGGAGACTAAGTTGAAGACCTAGAAGTTGACAGGAGCAAAAACACACGAGTTCAAGGAAATAATCAGGACTTTAGTGCCTCAGGAAGAAGAGGGAACTGGTGGAGACATAGAAGAATAGCATTGTTTCAAAACAGCATGTTTGAAGACTATGTAATAGATGTGCAGTTGAGACAGGTATAGAAATAAGGGAGTGCAGGAAGAAGTAGGAAATAGAAAATATGGACCAGACTAAGAAGGCATACTGGTTGACTAAAAAAAGAAGCTAAGAGAGTACTCCCAAGGGCAAAGAACAAGGTGCCAAACAAACTCTACCAGCTTCTGGTAAGTGTCTCGGAAGATGACACACACAAACCCTTATCAGGTTGCATGACAAAGGCAGAAAGATGTTATGACAGTCATCACAGTCCATTCATAAGGGAGACCAGCAGCAGTCTGCTCACCAGTCTAGCAGACATCAAAAACAGATGGAAGGCGTACTTCCAGAAGCTTCTGCGTGAGGAAAATGCCAAAGAAGCTGTATTACCTATGCACAACCTATGAACAAAGAAGAATGGTCACTCTAGAAAAAATGTAACAATAGCAGTAAGGAAAGTGAAATCAGGGATGCAGCAAGCTTGCAAGATGTCACATCAGATTGACTAAGGTGTAGAGGGATTTAGGTAGAGAAATGGCTTCTAATGGTATTGATCACACTATGGAGAGAAAAGTGTATCCCAAATGACTGGAGAATAAGCATTCTAGTGCCAGTGTACAAAGACAAATGGAATATTTCACAACTGTGGGCAGTACAAATGTATCAAACCCCTGTTACACTGCATGAAAGTACGGGATTGGGTGACTGATAACCTAATACACATAGTAGTAGAAAGTAAGATGTTAGATGAGTAGTTCATATTCAAATGATTCAGTCAGGTCATTCATCCAGTTATGTATGTATATTTAACTGGGGTAGAGCACTGATCAAACATGGCCAATTGTACACCTAGCCTAGATTGCAAAGTACAAGTAATAGCATGTAAAAATAACATATTAGAAATGCAAAGTACAACAAGGCAACAAGTGACAACGGTGATGTTTAATACTGTCATGACAGACTAACATGAAAAAAGTACTTTTACGACTGTTTAGAAGTACTTGTGTATATTTATACAACTGGTTTAAATTCAAAGGGAGTCTGACGTTAGATAGTGAGCTGCAGTGAAAAGAGGGGATTGTGTTGTAAAGGGGTGATTCATCTGAGGCACACAGCAGGTTAGTGGGGGAGTTATATTAACTTTCTGGGTTATGTAGTGGAAATAAATTGTGCGGCGAAACATGCGCTGTTGCATTTGAATGGAAAGTCCGTGAAGAGGACTCTAAAGTTGGAGAGGTCTGCAAAGGCTTGGGTGGAGTCCCTGCAATAATTTGAGATTGAGAACAGTGAAGCTGTGATCTGTGTAGTGAATTTTTATTTTTAGGGACTGGAGTACTAATTCCTCTGTACTAAGCATGCAGCCCAGAAGATCACTGAAATGGCCACCCAACTAAGCTCATGAATACTTGGATGAGTTAGGCTCCCCAAACAAGGAGTCATATGCTGTATGTTTTGGAGTGAAGTTATGATTGCCTACAGCATAATCCAGAGTAGTTTTGAGTGTGACCAACTTGTTGCATTGTTTGAGTATGCTTATTCCAAAAGTAAGGGATACATTAGGTTAGCAATCTGTTGTTCCAACACGTTCTGCCTATATTTGTGCTAATGAAGGGAAAGGTATTTGTGGTGCTGGTAGTTTTGGGTAGATGTAAAAAAATCAGTCCGGGTGAGGTCTTTCTGGGCTCATTTATCTGCATAAAATAGTGGGTTTAAACAAGTAATTTTCTTTGTTAGAAATCTTAGATGCCTTTCAGGTTGGATGAGATGCTTGCAGAGGTACATGCTGAAGGGGTAGTTGTATTCCCTGATGGGTCCGGTGAGAGATTCTGGCTTTTACTCCTGGAATATGCACGTTTGGAAATTGAGCGTGCTAGATAAAAGGATTTTCTAACAACTAAAATATGATGGTTGAAAGAAATGTCTGTAAGTAGACCAGACAAACACCTTACTACTCTATCTGTTATTCTTTATTTGTATTTTTTACAAATTCTTGCCAGTCAGTTAATTATTTCAGAGTTATTTCAGTTCTATTATAACATGGCTAGACAGTTGAAGAGACCGATGTACTCTGTCTAAAAATGTCACTACTAAGTGAAAACATACTGTCCAGTTTATATACTCTTTTCAATCAGTTATTTTTAATGTCCTAGTAAATTGTTCTTCTGGTTTCTGTGTCATGAAAAAGTCCATGGTTATATTTAGTCTGGACAGTTTCTGTTGAAATGACCATTATCCTTTTTTGGTCCTTGCTGTGTCTGAAGACTTCACAAAAGTTTCTCCATGTTATCTTTGCATCACTTGAACAGTCTGCATTTTATTTCTGCATCTGAAAGATAAAAGAAAGTCAACTTCCTTTTTTTTTTTTTTAACGGGATGCCTGTACAGTAAAGCCCACAGCTATATGTTATTAATATCTAAGCTGAACATGTACAAGAAATAACTGTTCTTGCAAAGCAAGCCATATTATTTTGAAAACTGCTGTTTGGCCTTGCACATTTCATTCACTGTACACACAGTATAATTTTGGGGACAGCATTTTATACAGTCTCTCTCAATTCACCCTGTTTAATCAACCAAGAAAATTGTAAGACAATTTACAACACAATATGATCTTCAGTACTTTGAATCCCTTGATCTGTTGCAACATACGAATCCCTTGCGTTCAATGCTATATCTTCAAAGAATGTTACGTTAACAATGGCTGTTACATGATTAATATTTTGAGGTGTTTAGGTGAAATGGTAGTGGAGGTTTTAACTAGATTGTTTAATGAAATCTTGGAAAGTGAGAGGATGCCTGAGGAATGGAGAAAGTGTTTTGGTACCAATTTTTTAAGAATAAGGGTGATGTGCAGAATCTCCGTTGCTTATTTTAAAGCTGTCTCGCTATGTTAACCCCATTTAACATAGCGAGACAGTTTTGAAAAAAGCAATGGAGAAAGCAAGATCTCCGTTGCTTTTTACAAACTGTTTTGCTATGTTAAATGGGTTTAACATAGCGAGACAGCTTTAAAAAAAGCAACGGAGAATCTCCTTTGCTTTTTTTAAAGCCGTCTCGCTATGTTAAACTCGTTTATCATAGCAAGGCAGTGTTGCTGTAAGAGTTATGGTAATGGAAAAAGTCCGGGCGACCGGACGTTTTTCCATTACTATAACTCGGATTTACAACGTGCACGCTGACCAGTTAGCGTGCACATTTTTGAATATTAATGGGGGGTCATTGTATAATGTCCCTGTTGTCATGATCTATTATATCTCAGCATATCTCCCCATTTTTTCTTTGCAACTGTTTTATTTGCATAGATTGTTTTGTCTTGTCTATAGACTGATGATATAGAAACAAATTTAAACTTTTTAAGACTGTTAACAGACGGTTACTGTACTGATACTGTTTGATAACTTACACTGATTTGTATGAACCAACATGGTGTGCTGCTTTTGCTTGGATTTTTATCAGCTAAAATATGCTATTTGTCTAAGTTTTTTTAATGAGTGTGTACTTTACTACCTGTATGTATTGCTGTGTATTATTACCCGGATGGCAGTTACACCAGTTTGACTAATTACGTTTTTGCTGTACTAGTTCATTTATAAGACTGTTTGCTGTTGAAACTATGACATTACAGACGCTTTTTTTTTTACCAATATTGATCCTGTTTGCTGTATGCATAAGCTACCTTTGGAGACATACTGTACTTTTAATGTGTGTGTGGGGAGGGAGTTTTGACCCTCTATTGTTACTATAGAACCTTGTGTCATTTAGGATTTGTAATGTAACACAAGGACAAGAACTGCGAAACGGCACCCAAAAGGTACAACAGGTGTTTAACACTTGTTATACCTTTTGGGTGCCGTTTCACAGTTCTTGTCCTTGTGTTACATTTCAAAGTTTGCTTCTTGCCTGTTTGGAGTTTTCATTTAGGATTTGTCATAGGTACTGCCTTAAATGTTACTCCATTTTCAGACATAGATGTGGACTTGCATACCCAACATTTAATTGCATTGTTTAGTATTGCATATACCATTTGCACTACTGTAAATGTATTTTACTCTATCTGTATTAACTTTACCTGTATTAACTTTATCTTTACACTGTATTTGTATTAACTTTACTTTGTGTCTGTATGGCTGTAGGTTATTTGTGTGTTTATTTTGAATCTGTCCTGGCTTATTAAACCAGTAAAGTTGTCTTCCATTGCTTTAAAAGATCCCTGTACTTGGCTGCCAACTGATAACCTGTGTTTTGTTAATTTAATTTATTGCTTTAATGCCTATTGCCTGCCATGATTTTGGTTTTTTGTGTATCCCTCTGTGTTTGTTCCTGTGACTGATTGTCCCTTAATGTATTTTTTTATCTTGATTTCTTTCCCTATTTTTGGGTTTTGAAGAAGCACTATTATTTGCATAGATACCCTTTTGTATTTGACTTTTCTTTCATTTTTTTGTAATATGGACAATTCTTTTAATGTGGCTTATTTTCTTACTAGTAAAACATATCACCTGTTTTTTTTTTAACTTTGTTGTGTATCCATCTGTAACCCTGGTGGAGCAGAAGCTGCTCGTGTTCCCCCTATGTGTTTTTTTATCAGACCATATTTTTACATCCACTTCCTTTCACCACATAGTGTACAAGCTGTTTTTGTACATTTTTTATGTGCATCTGCAATACTGCATACTTTTTTAAAACTGTCTAGCACTCTGGCTTAATTTTTGAGTCTGTAAGCTGCATCTGCATTTTGCAGAATGTCATTAACTGTCTGACGGAATTGCTTTAACATAACATTTTGCCTGATCAAAATATTATTTTGTTTTTTTCTGTCATGCTATTTAGACTGTCTGTAAAATAGTTACGTGAGTCTAGACACTCACCTGTTTTAGCTGCTTGCTTTGACATCTGCCTAGGTATTTACTGTAGCCTTTTCTGGATGTAAATCATTTTGGGAATTAATGCCCATAACTCTTGTACTGGAGCATGTTTTAGGGGTTTGCCAACACTGTCGATGAATTCCCTTTTGACACAAACTGGCATGTGTAAATGCAAAAAAAAAAAAAAAAAATTTAAATAAAGTATTATTTGAAATAGACCACACAATGTATGTCAACCATTGTTTAAATGCCAACATACTGAAACAAAATATTTTTTTTTGTCTTGCCACTAAGGCAGAGTCTGTAATATACTAGACTATTGATATATATCAGCAGGATAAATAACTGTAATTTCTGCTGAACCCTGCCCAATGTCATTTGGTATATTTTATACCCCTTGTAAACCTTGCTGGGCTTTTTTAACTGTCTTGTCAGATTAACCTCTGTAGTTTGTGCCGTTAGTAAATGCTGTTGGGCTCTATCTCATGGTTACGTTAAACCGGAAATGTCATTATGTAAAGTCTGAATGCTATGCTGAGTTTACTCCTCTTAAATGGCATTATTGTCCCTTAATACTGTTTCTGGGGAAATTTTGAAAAGCTGTGAAAATCTTTTCTTTAAAAGGTTAATATTGATAGCACATTGTACTATGTTAGAACTTTGTTGTTTTTGTGCATTTGCAATATTTACTATAAACAAGATTTTTATGTAGTCTATTACATTACTAACAATAATTGCATACATTTGTACTCTATGAGATTTAGGTGACTGCAGAAGGTACATTTAACTATTGTATATGTGAAGAACTAACAATGCTAGAATCAAACAGATTGTTTGTCAGAGTAGGATATATCTTATGGTATGGCCGACATACTAGACTCCTGTGACAAAATAGACATAAGTTTGGAAAGTTATTTCCACAAAAAAACAGTCTTTATGAATTGCTGTATATTTTATGTATGGATTATAAGCATTTATGCATTTACAGACACAACTGTTATCTAATGCATGAACATCAGACATTTCGGATTTACATTTTATGTCTGACACAGAAGGTTTAAACTATGTAAATTTATATATACAGTATGTGGGCACTGTAAAGTTAACTGTTTGTACTTGCATCCATGTTATACCTGTGAAGAATTTACCGTATTTTGCATAGATGACAAACAGGTGATCAGGCTGAAGTCACTTAAAAGACACGGAGTCCTTTAACAAATGGATTGTTGGTGGAACGTCGCAGGACAGCTTCTATGGCATCACTCTGTATTCACCAACGAAGTACTAGAACTGTTGGATCTGTTAAAGCACTGGAACTGCCAAACTGTTGAACTGACGTAAATAATAGGGCCCCTCTGTAATATTAACTGTAGGTAACAGATATAAGGTCACAGCTCCTGGCTGGCTCGCCACTGAAAGAAATGTCTAGAAGTAGACCAGACAAACACAGTACTACTGTATCTGTTGCTCTTTATTTGTATTTTTACAAATTTTTGCCAGTCAGTTAATTATTTCAGAGTTATTTCAGTTCTATTATAACATGGCTAGACACTTGAAGAGACCGATGTACTCTGTCTAAAAATGTCACTACTAAGTGAAAACATACTGTCCAGTTTATATACTCTTTTCAATCAATGTTATTTTTAATGTCCTTGTAAATTGTTCTTCTGGTTTCTGTCTGTGTCATGAAAATGTCCATGGTTATATTTAGTCTGGACAGTTTCTGTTGAAATGACAATTATCCTTTTTTGGTCCTTGCTGTGTCTGAAGACTTCACAAAAGTTTCTCCATGTCATCTTTGCGTCACTTGAACTGTCTGCATTTTATTTCTGCATCTGAAAGCTAAAAGAAAGTCAACTTCCTTTTTTTTATAACAGGATGCCTGTACAGTAAAGCCCACAGCTAATATGTTATTAATATCTAAGCTGAACATGTACAAGAAATAACTGTTCTTGCAAAGCAAGCCATATTATTTTGAAAACTGCTCTTTTGCCTTGCACATTTCCTTCACTGTACACACAGTATAATTTTGGAGAAAGCATTTTATACAATCTCTATCAATGGTCAAAGCTACACAGGTTCCTGATGACAGAGTCTAAAGAGAGTTTCTGTTATATGTTATGGAGTGATAATTCTTGCTTTCCAAGTAATGCCTGTGATGCCCCTGCACTGGCCCAGTAATCAAGGAGCCTCAATCCTCACCACTAACACCAGTGAGGGGAGTCCATGTAGGAAAATAATAAATACACACACAGTGAAGTAGAGTTTCCCTTAAGAGCACACACAGATCACAGTCAGTCTTGGGCTGGTTTCTCCCTTTTTCTCCAGGTCCCCAATAAGAGTCCCCACTGGCACAGCTATAGAGTCCATATCTCAGCCTAGTGGGCAAGCTAAAACCTCCAGCACCCTCTCTGTCCAACCAGTGCTTCGTATCCCTACCCAAGTAGCTGATACACACACACTTTTTGAGATAAGAGTTGTATACAACCACACAGACGTTCCTGGGGAAGGCTGGCACAGGTTCTCCAGCTGTGCCCCTTTTACCCAGACTATATGGTAGAAATCACTGCCACCATCCAGCTAATATTTATCAGCTACTCAAAGGCCCTTATTAAAGGGTGCCCAATTATTACTGTGCAATATTATTATCCAAATGGTAAGTGTAACTGAACAGCAAAGTTAATTGGAGTGACTTGGTACAGTATCACTATATATATGTATATATATATGTATATATATGTATATATATATATATATATATATATATATATATATATATATATATATATATATGCGCAGTGTACTCTAGAGCTTAAATTAGCTCTACACAAAACAGCCACAGTTTAAATTTTTAAAAATATTTAATAATAAATAATAAAAACACAAGACAATACTTCTTACTGCACAGTGCTAGTCAAGAGTTCAGAGATCACAGAGAAATACTTAAAATAATACAGTAGAAAAGTTTTTGCATCAACACAGAAACACAATTAGTCAAATCTTCCTAATTCCTGGCTATTTCTAAGAGAAACACTGAAGTCTAAGATCCTACTTACATATAGATACAGGCAGTGCCGATGATGTTGGATGTTCTCAAGACAAATGCTCTCATTCTTTCTGTCCTTAAATTGATAACACAGTACCACTGATTCATTTCAGATTACATAATTTCTTTCTGCTTCCCATGCTAACAGACTCTCAGAGGTTAATATCCCTCTTTGATCTTGCAGCTGGTCAGGAACTAGAATAATAAAAGAAATTATACATGCAAATTCTAGCCATTAACTCTGGCCTCAAAACAATAGGCAGAATTCCTTCATCCAGACATATTGGCTCCGAATTTTGACATCAACGAATTGACGTAACTTTGTTACAGCACAGTGCACTGTTGTTACATTTTTGCAGTTCAATATCCAATGCAGTCTTTTCACATTTAAGAGAACAAGCCTGTGCTTAGATTATTATTTACAAATGACAGAATTATCTACCAAATTCTGTCTGGCTAGGCTGGCAGCTCTTGCCTATCTTCCAGTGCCACATACAACTTTTTTGGCTTTAACCTTAAGGCCATTGTCAGTGTACCAGATGTTAGTCCGATTGAGGCCTTGTTGGAGAATATGCATTTGTTTGGATAGGTATGAGGGCACTCAGTTTGCAATCTTTAGCAAGCTTACTGAACTGTAGTCTATCAACAGCTGGCTTAACTCAGTAAAGTTGAAGCTGAAGAGTAAGAAGCCCAGGACAGAGCTTTAAGAGTCTCTACTGGTGGTGGTCTTTTTTTATATAGAAGAGGCACCCTAACCTTACTGTATGAATGCTTGCCAGTGAAGACCTTTATATATCCAGAGGATGAGGTAAAGAATTAATGTTAAGTTTTCTAGGCTCGTTGATAATTCCTGCATGGAAAATTGTGCTGAAGGCTTTAATTAGGTCTAGATAAAAAGTGTGGACAGTGTGGCCCATACGCATGGCTTCTGTGACCCTGTCAAATAAATTGTTTAGAGCAAGTAGACAGAACCTGCTTTTAACAAAGCCAAATTGCTTTGAATTAAAGGACTTGAGGGTTCCCTGTTATTGTTTGAGATTTGATACGATGCATTCCATGACCTTACATATAATAGTGGTAAGAATTGTGGGTCTGTAATAAACTGGATCTGTGGTGGGAACAGTGTGTGTGAAGTGTCAAGTACATAACCAGTGGAGTGAGTGAGCTTAAATAGGTAAAGAAGGGGATGTGTAAAGCTATATTGCATGCTAACCGTATGGTACCCAGGTGTGTCATCTAGACCCATGGAAGATAGTGATTTTGGTCTTTGCTAGAGATTGGAGGACTTTATTAAGAGAGAGTGTAGGAGGAGAAGGATTCATGTGGGTAATGGGAGGGACTGAAGGCTGGGTTGATGGTGTGAAACTGCAGTTGAATTTGTCAGCAGGAATGTTGGCGAGGGCCTCAGGATCAGATTAAGTGAAGCCACTTGATATTAATTCAGAGCAGAACTGAGTGTTGAGTCTGAAATTCCAATGTAGTTCAAGAAAGCTTTGTGGCCGTCTTTGGCAGAAGTGACAATTCTAATTCGTAAGTAACATTACATTTATTTTTAAAAACGTGGTTATGACCATGATGAAATAAGTAAAGCATTATATGAAGTTAGACAGCACTGTAATTATTCTTTATGTCCATATTTTAACTGTGATGAATTGATAGAGAGTAATATTATGACAGTATGTGACACTTGTCTTCCTTATATTATGCCTTTACAAGTAATAGTAGTTCTATTATAGATGTTATAAAAGACAGTTGGTCAATTTTCTTAACATCACCTGAAATTGAAAAAAACTGTAGATCCATCTTCTAAGATAGTGTTTAACTTAATTTCAAAAGCCAGCTATACTACAGATGGCCAAGTTTAGCAACACAGGGTGTGAGGGATTTAAGTTTAACTGGAACAAGAGGCACTTTTCCATGAATGAATTGCAATTATTGTCAATATATTGATGATATGACCTGTATTGTCCATCCTATAACCAGTTATAAATATGAATTTTTTCATGCTGATTGTGATAGTAAGAATTCATTATATATGGTCAAATGTATTGGTTGTACGTCATTTTTATGTAGAGAAAACTAATAGAAGGCTATAATATTAGAAAGCTGAATACTACTAATGGTTTAGCGAAACACATTTAATTGTATAATATTTCTCATGGTTTTAAATTCTTAGATGTTCTTCATTCCACATTGCTGCAGTCCTAACTATTGGGTAGTCCGCTGTCCAGTCGGCCCGAATACCAAAGTATATGGCTGACGTCGGTCACGGCGCATTAGACTGACGTCAGTACGTCAGGGTACTAATGCGCATGACCGACGTCATATCCTCAGTCTTTTTTGCCGCATGGTCCGATGCAGAAGCAATTTTGCGAGTGCAGGTTGGCGTTCTGAAAGTTTCTGAAGTCAGAGTTTCAGACCGAATCAAAGTTGGCTAAGTACCCGTTAGAATATTTTGGTTTTTCTTGCCTCAGTATTTAACCGGATGTCAGAAAAGTGAATAACTGTATTTCTTGTGGGAAACAGATACCTCATAGGGATTACCATACTTTGTGTATACCTTGTTTAGGGCCTGAGCACGACGTTGTTGGATGCCGCTCTTGTGCTAGATTTAACAAACGCACTATTAAGAGAAGGTTAGACTGTGCCAGGTTAGTGTTTGGGAAGCGTTGTAATTATAAAATGCCGCCGGATGCTCCGGCCGCTTCAGCCAAAAGCGCAAGGACAAAGCAGCGAAGCCTAGGGGAAGAACCGACAGTCCCGGACGTCGGTTCTTTAGAGGGCTCAGTGGAGCCGGAGGTACTGCCAGGAGTTTCTTTGGAGTCTCAGGGAGAAACTTTATTGTTGCAGGATGTGTCCTCTCAGGAAGTAGGCCAGGCTGAAGGGGCTTCTCAGGTGGCTGTTCTTCCCTCTCTTCCTAAGGTGGTTAGGGCCTCCTTCTGTTGCCAAGGCTTCTTTAAGAGGCAGGCCTACTTTAGCTTCTGTGGGGTTTCTCCAAGTGTTTCAGGGTCTTTGCCTAAGAAGCATATGCTAAAAATGGCAGAGGATTTGATTACTATGATTAGAGGTTCTATGCCCCCTCCTGATAAGAGGCCTAGGGTGGAACCTGAGTTTGAGAGTTTTGAGCAATGTTCGGAGGCTTCTGAGTCTTCTGCTGAGGACTTGCAGGAGTATCCTCCTTATTCTGATTCTGATGTGGATGATTCTACTCCTTCAGCTTCGCCTCCTGAGGATTTTTCTTTTTCAGAGACCCTGCATTCCATGAGGGAGCATTTTAAATGGGAAGGTCAAGATTTCTCTGATTCCAGGAAAAGGCTTAGAGAATTCTTGTTTTTACCCCAGCATAGGCCTTTAGCTATTCCTCCTGTTCTGAATGTTGTAGAAGATGTTTTGCAGAGGCTTCACTAAATCCTGATTCTTTGCCTCCTGCCCCAGTTAAACCGGATAGGTACTATAGGGTGCCTGAAGCCCATAAGTATCTTTTAAGAGTCCTAGGGCGGACCCAGAAACTGTCTCTCAGGGGCCTAAAGGTGTGAAGGCTTCTGTGGTTAAAAATCCTGTTCCTCCTGATAAAGAGGCAAGGGCTTTGGATAGATGGGGAAAGAAAGTGTACACTTCTTCCACTTTAGCCATGAGGGCGTTGAATTGTCAGTTTCATATGTTAAAATATCAGAATTATCTCCTTTCACAATTGAAGTCTAAGGTGGATGCTCTGGCTGAAGGTATTGAGTGTAAAGAGCTGCAGGATTTAGTTCATGTTTCTGAACAAGTGGGAAAGCATTCTTTGCAGTGTGGTTTTGATGCTGTGCAGGCCTCCTCGAGGGTGGCTGCCACTGGTTCTGTTCTTCGTAGGCACGCCTGGTTGAGAGATCAGAACTTAGCTGAGCATGTTAAGACAAGGATTTTGGATGCTCCTTTACAGTCTGATGTGTTGTTTGGTTCGCCTGTGGAAGCAGTTTTAAAGAAAATGGAGGACAAGGCTAAGTCTATGCAAACTGTTAAGGATTTTTGCAGGTGCAGCCTCCAAGTTTAGTAGAAATTGGCCTACTAAGGGGTGGACTTATCCTGCTTATGATTCCCAGTCTAGGGGTAGGTCTAGACGTGGTAGGGGCAGAGCTCAAGGTTCTTTTAGGCCTAGGACAGGGAGTTCACCTGCTCAGACTTCTGGTGAGGGCAGGGGTCAGTCCTTTCGTAAGCAGACCCAATGACCTGCCTTTTCAGCTGCCAGTACATTCTCGCCTGGCGGCACCTCTAGGAGGAAGGCTGTCTCTTTTCAAAGAAAATTGGGATTTAATTACCCAAGACAAATGGGTTCTGGATATCATTCACCACGGTTACAGGTTTTATTTCCATACCTTGCCTCCTTTCAAAGGCATGCCAGACATTCCTCCTCTACAAAGAACAGAGGCTGTAAGCAAATTTCTCTGTTGCTCCAAATAGGAGCCATTCAGTCAGTTTCTGTGCCAGAAAGGGGCCTAGGATTTTATTCTCGCCTGTTCCTAGTACCAAAGAAGGGGAACACGTGGAGACCAATTTTGGATTTATCTATCCTCTTCACTTATCTGGACATTCCAAAGTTCAAAATGTTGACGTTACAACAGCTTTTACCTCTGCTGGGCAAAGATCACTGGATGGTAACTTTAGATCTCAAGGAAGCTTACCTTCATGTGCCTATAAGACTAAGTTGCAGAAAGTATCTGCGTTTTCGAGCTGGAAATTCTCATTATCAGTTCTCTGCATTGCCCTTTGGCTTATCTACTGCGCCCAGAGTATTCACAAAGGTTCTGGCTCCAGTGATAGCTTACTTCAGGCTAAAAGGAATTCAAATCTATCCTTACTTGGACGACTGCCTGATTCTGGCTCAAGAAAAGGAAGACCTTCTACAGCATTTGGAATATGTCATAGCAGTGCTAAGATGCCTAGGGTATTCTGTGAACGAAATAAAGTCCAGTCTAGTACCCTCTCAAGACATGTGCTTTCTGGGTGTGAGACTGAATACAGCAGCCCAGATGGCCTTTTAACCCCGGACAAACAAAAGAATCTTTCCAGTTACTTCCATCAATTATCTCTTCAGTCCGGGCTGACTGCAAGGACAGTCCTTCAAGCCTTAGGGTTCATGGCATCTTGTATTCTGGTGCTTCCCAATGCCAAACTGCATATGAGGAAGCTACAATGGTATCTCAAGAATCTATGGACACAGCACTGCCAGGATTTGGACACTGTCATTCAAATAATACCTTGCATTCAAAAGGAATTTTTGTGGTGGGCTCAGGAATGTCACCTAAACAAGGGACTCTCTGTGACCCGGCCAGAGGCAAGTCAGATTCTAACGACAGATGCCTCAGACATTGCTTGGGGAGCTCATCTAGATGGAAAGTGGATACAAGACAAGTGGCCTGCCAGACTACAGCATCTACATATCAACATGAAAGAGATGTTAGCAGTCCAGTTTGCATTAATGGCTTTCAAGGAGTTACTTCTTCCAGGGCAGGTGTTGATTCTAACAGACAACACAACTGTCATGTGGTACATCAACAAACAAGGGGAACACATTCTTACCCATTGTGCAGGCAAGCAATGATTTTATGGGAGACTGCGCTCAGCTTGCAACTAACTCTTCAGGCAAGGTTTCTGCCGGGAGCACAGAACTCCTTAGCAGATGTGTTAAGCAGACAAATCATGGATCCCCACGAGTGGAAACTGGATCTTCATGTATTTCAAAATTGACAGTGTCATGGGGAACTCCAGACATAGATCTGTTCGCTTCTCCACTAAACCACCAGCTGCCAAAGTTTTGCACGAAGGGATTTCATCACACAGCTTGGAAAGTGGATGCTCTTTCTTTCAGTTGGAAAAATCTTCATGTGTATGCTTTTCCTCCTCTGCCTCTTCTCCCAAAGGTGCTTCTAAAGGTCAGACAAGACAAGCCAAGGATGATTTTAATAGCTCCAGATTGGCCTCGCAGCACTGGTACCCATTACTGAGGAGTCTGGTAAGGAAGCCTCCATGGCCTTTACCCTTGATTCCACACCTATTGTCTCAGAGGGACGGTCATCTGCTCAATGTCAAGCTTCAAACTCTTCATCTAACAGCCTGGCATATTCTGTTTTGAAAGACAGCAGGTCTCAACTTCCTCAACAAGTTTTAAATGTGATTATGGAAGCCAGAAGACCTAGTACAAGGAAAGTGTACGCAGAAAAATGGAAGAGATTTTTATTTTGGACTGCAGCAAAGAATTTGGAGATTTCGGAGCCTAATTTGAGTGTGGCTCTTCAATATCTTACTGAGTTATTGGACAAAAGGGTTTGTCTTTCTCTTCCATTAAGATTCATGCTGCAGCAATTTCAGCTCACTATGATTGTGACCCACCATTGTTTTCACATCCTTTGTTCAAGCAATTTCTTAGAGGGGCAAAGAATATAAGACCCCCACGTAGAGCTCCTACTCCTGCTTGGGATCTCAATTTTGTGTTGGAGAAACTTACTCTACAACCTTTTGAGCCTGCAGCTACTGCTGACCTGAAATACTTGTCATGGAAGACTGCTTTTTTGTTGACCATTACTTCTGCAAGAAGGGTTTCTGAGTTACAGGCCCTTATGGCGGTTGAGCCTTTTTGATTTTTCATAAGGATAGGGTATCATTACGCACTAATCCTTCCTTTATGCCTAAGGTGGTTTCTAGTGTGGCTTTAAACCAAACTATTCATTTGCCTACTTTCTATGCAGATCCCCAAAATAAAGGGGAAAAGATTTTGCACACTTTAGATGTACACAGGCAATTGCGTTATTATTTAAGCAGGACTAAGGATTTTAGGCAGTCTCAGCAGTTGTTTGTTTCTTTTGCTTTGAGTTCGCAGGGCAAGCCTGTGTCAAAACAAACTATTTCTAGGTGGATTGGGTTTTGCATTGCTTTTGTTATTCCCATCATGGCAAAGAGATTCCAGCTGGGATTAGGCCTCATTCCACTAGGGCTACTGCCACTTCAACAGCATTTCTAAGGGGTGGCAACTAAGGATATTTTGGAGGCAGCTACTTGGAGTTCAGTGCATACTTTCTCTAAGCATTACCACCTTCCTCTCTACTCTAAGTCTAGGGCTGGTTTTGCCACTGCTATTTTGCAAGGCATGTTATCAGCTCCTGCTTCCTTATGATTTGCCAGCCTCCCTTACCTCTGCTTTGGGATTCTACCCAATAGTTAGGACTGCAGCAATGTGGAATGAAGAACATAGTACAGTTTTGTACCTACCATAAATGTAGATGTTCGAGGATCCACATTGCTGCAGTCCAATTTACCCTCCCTCCTTCCACTCTGTGTTTAGGGGTGGTTGTGTAGGTGAGATTATATTCTGGTACCTTTGTATATATTGTATATATTTTTGGTGCAGGTATGTTTGGTGTGTTTTGGTTTTGGCCTTGTCTTTTTAGGGTCTTCTGACATCTGGGGCAAGAAAAGACTGAGGATATGACGTCGGTCATGCGCATTAGTACCCTGACGTACTGACGTCAGTCTAATGCGCCGTGACCGACGTCAGCCATATACTTTGGTATTCGGGCCGACTGGACAGCGGACTACCCAATAGTTAGGACTGCAGCAATGTGGATCCTCGAACATCTACATTTATGGTAGGTACAAAACTGTACTTTTTGCAATTAATTGTAGGTGGTATTAGGTGGGGTGATGTTGTGAATGGAACAGAAGTATCTGAATGTGTAAATACACTTGGAATAAGTGAATCTTATCCCCTTAAACTGGTTTTAAAACAGCGGAGTTTACATCATTAATTATATGATTAATATTGATCTAAATTAATCATTTACTTTATATGAGTATATTTTGGAGCTTTTTTGAAATTACTTAGAAAAAGCATTTGTATATGAAAACTTGTATTTTATTTATTACATTTTATTTTTGTAGTGAGCTATTCTGTTTATGCTCTTTTATTGATTTTTTGAACAGTTAGTGTTTCCTGAGAAATATTTTATTAGCACATTTTTTAAAAAGAGCACTTGAGGTTTTTATTAAACAATTTTAAATCTCTTTTATGGTGAGGGGAATAGGTTATCTTATAAGGTCAGCAACTTTTTACAACCTCTACCCCAAGTTCAGAGCCTCTTTCAAATGCTTTCTAACTAGGTTAGCTGTCTGCAAATACTTTCTCAACAATCCTCCACCCTGAGCTTTTCCATTGCATCTTACCTTAATAAACCTGCACTATCTCTGTACTTTGTCACCGAGCTGTATGAAGTTGCATTTTAATCATTAACTCTGACTTCTTTAAGAGCCCTTCTAATGCCTTCCAACAGATCCCCCACTTTCTAACCACCTTCACCTATAGTTTTTCCCACTAGTTTCTCACCTCGTGCATAAGTACTGTAAATATAAAGTTTATCATTTGCTGCTGTAAGGTATGAAACTTTGCTTTGAAATACGTACTGTGTATAAATATAGCCTGCTAAAATTTTGTATACTGCTCAGCTTATCTCGTTTATATGTATTGAAACCTCATATATTTATTCAGATTGTGCTTCTGCTATTATGGGCTGGTCTGAAAGTAGTCTGTTGGGAATAAGGGCTCTATGGTGGTACATAAATTCAAATGGTTCTTATCAAAAGCTGCTTTTCCTGTATTTTGAGTGGAATTCTATGATCTAAGCAGCTTTGTTTTAAATGAAAATTCTTTTTGAAGTTGGAAGTTCTAATCTGCCGAAAGTATCGAGACAGGGCTACTGTACTTTCTTATACAAGCCTGGTAGCAGTATAGGATTGCTGGCAACAGAGGAAAGAGAATGAAGCCTGCTTTTCCAGAGTGATTGACATGACAATTCCATATTTTGTTTGTGTCACTTGCAACTGCTAAATGATTATGAAAATCAGTGGTAGTTAAAGTATTGTCAAGGGTAGGAGCATATCATTTAGCTGTAGTTAAAATGTTGCTATTCCATATGCAAATATGTACTTATTTGTCTATTTATCTGTCTCTCTCAACTTTGTTGGCTAATTTTTAAGTGAAGTATTTTATTATTCATTTTAAAAAGCTTGCAGCTGGTAGATTATTAGTACATAAGGGTACTGGCACAGTATTGGTGAATCACTTGGATCCCCTATGAAAATAGTGTTTTGTTTAACAGAGAAGTGGTTATTCAAGTTCAATGTGTCTAAAACCGTGGAAGACAGCAGGGGTTCTCCAAACGTTTGGAAAAAAATAATAATTTTATTTGGCTGCCCCCACCAGCATGGGAAAAGCCCCTACTTCCATGAACTAATATGTATTATGTGCGAGTGTGTGTACAAAATATGTATGTATGGATCCAGGTTACTACATCGACAACTAAGAACATCGACAGCCACTTCCCCAACACGAAAACACCGACACATAAATGATCGAAATTGCAAATCACGGACATTTAACAGGTAACGGGTTTAAATTTCGCTAATCATGCCTACCATAAGGACTTAGTAATACAATGATCGTAACACATGCATAACACTGCCACACTTACTAAAACATGGTAGGCATGATTAGCGAAATTTAAACCCGTTACCTGTTAAATGTCCGTGATTTGCAGTTTCGATCATTTATGTGTCGGTGTTTTCGTGTCGGGGAAGTGGCTGTCGATCTTCTTAGTTGTCGATGTAGTAACCTGGATCCGTATGTATACATATGTGTGTGTGTGTGTGTGTGTGTATATATATATATATATATATATATATATATATATATATATATATATATGTATATATACAGAGAGAGAGAGATGTGTGTGTGTGTGTGTGTGTGTGTGTGTGTGTGTGTGTGTGTGTGTGTGTGTGTGTGTGTGCGCGCGCATGTGTGTAATATCGTCCTCCTCATCAGCCCCCTTTTTTCCCCCATTATGTCCTTTTGTCCATGGGCTCGAGGTGTTGTGTTAACTGTCACCATCTCTGAATTCATTGTTACACTCCTACATTTTTTGACACTCATACCTTTCTGTCGCAGATCTTCTTTCACACAATTCATCCACCTCTATACTGGATGTCTTTGCTTCCTCTTACCTTTTTCCTGTCTGTCCCAAATCATCTTCACCAGATTGTCTTCTGCTTTTCAGCACATGTCCAAACCACCCTAATCTGTTCTCTTTGATCTTTTCACCAATTGGAGCTCTTTGACTTCTGCGCTTGTATCCTCATTTCTTCATATGTCCCACAGTGTGCATCCTACCACCCTTCTCAGGCACTTAATTTCCATCACTTCTAGCTTCTTCATCTGCTGTGCCTTTACTGCCCAGATTTCTGTACCATACAATAGCACTTGTTGCACCACTGTCTTGTACACCTTACTTTTCAGCTTCTTTGGCATTCTTCTGTCATGTACTACACCTGAGACTCTGCCAGTTGGCTGCAGCCCCTCTGATTCTAACTTTGACCTCTTACTTCAGACTTCCCTTCTCCTCAACCACCCCTCCCAGATACTTGAAGCTGTTTACCTGTTCTACTGTCTTCCCTTCTATCTCAATTCTCAGCTTCTTCTGATTTCCCCAATTTGCTGCCATAACCACTGTCTTATCTTTGTTGTGTTTCATCTCCTGTGCCTTCAGTTCTGCATTCCATTCCCCTATCCTTTGCTGAAGTTCTTGCTCAGAGTCTGCCTATAATGCCACATCGTATGCATACAGCAACTTTGTTGATCCTGTCCCTTCCAACCTGTTTGTTAATGTAGTCCATCATCAGTATGAGCAGCAATGGACTCAGAGCTGAACCCTGGTGTGTATCTACTCTCACTGGGAACCCATCTATAAGGCCAAAAACTGTTTGTGCTCAAGTCATTGGGTCCTTGTACATAGCCTGCACTAATTCTACCACTGTTTCTGGGACTTTGAACCACCACAGTACTGCCCAGATCAGCTTTCTTGGGACCTTGTCATATGCTTTCCTCAAGTCTAGGAATGCCCAGTTGGACTGTTTTCTCATCTCTAGCTTCTTCTCAACTATCTGTCTCACTGTAAACATCAGGTAAGTTGTGCTGAATCCTGATCAGAATCCGAACTGCTCATCACCCATCTTGCATTCTACTACTCTGCGTATCCATTTATCAGTAATCCTCTCCAGAACTTGCATACAATGTGATAGGAATTTGATGCCGCTGTACTGCCCACAATTGTGGATTTCCCTTTGTTCTTGTACACTGGCCTGAGTATGCCTATTCTCCAGTCATCTGTGATACGCCTTTCTCTCCACACTGCAATGAGTACCCTCAGGAGCCATTTCTCTTCCATCTCACCCAGCAACTTTGTCATACCTGCTGTGACCTCATCTGACCCTGCTGCTTTCCGTGACTTCATTTTCCTTAGTGCTATTATTACTTCTTCTGGGGTGGGCTCCTCCTCTTCTCTCATCGTAGGCTGTTTCTGGGGCAGTACAGCTTCTGTGGGGTTTTCTTCATTCAGAAGCTACTGGAATACTCCCATCTGTCTTTGTTGTCGTGTGGACTGGTGAGCAGGTTGTTGCTTGTATCTCTTATGGGGTGTATATTATGTTGTCGAGAGACGTGTTCATGGAACATGTCTTCATTGACACAAACATCAAACACAGTAATCGCCGAATGGCCACTTAAGCTAATTTTTTCCCAGGGGAAAAATCGCTTGCCTGAAGAAACACAAAAATAACATTCAAACCCTATAAAGTGGGGGCGTCACCCTCCACACCTTCCTTACTAAATATACCAACTCCGAGATTGCACTACAATTGGAAAATGTCAAATCTCTGATGACTGCCCAGTGTTTTTTCCCCTGGGGGAAAAAATTTGCTGAAGTGGCCATTTGGCGATTACTGTGTTTGATGTTTGTGTTGATGAAGACATGTTCGATGAAGACATCTTTCTACAACATAATATAATAATATAGACCCCTGTTATGAAGGGTGTCTGACTTTCTTCTTTATCTTTTTGTCTGTGCCTTGCAACCTGATGTAGTTTCTTTGTGCCACCTACCGAGTCACTTTCCAGAACTTGGTAGAGTGCCTCCGATACCCTCTTCCTTGCTATTGCAACTCCTTTCTTAGCTTCTTTGTTAGCCAACCAGTATTCCTTCCTAGCCTGGTCAGTCTTTTGTATCTCACACTTTTATCCTGCACTCCTCCTTTCTTCTGATGACTTTCTGGACTTCTGCATTCCACCACCAGCTTTCCTTGTGTACCTAATTTCCCTACCTGGCTTGGCCACATATCTGTTCCGTAGTCATCATACATGCTGTTTTGAGGTGCTGCCACTCTCTTCTTTAACTCCACCTATTTCCTCCTCGTCTTGAGGGGCTAGAGCCCTGAGTAATTCCTTGAACTGTTGTAATTTCTCTGCAGTCAACTTCCAGTCTTCAGCCTGGTCTCTGTTGATCTTAGAACCTTCTATGACCACTGCTTGCAGCTGATTGTGGCAACCAGTGGTTTATGCTGGGGGCCGACTGTTTCACTGGGGTGACTTTGCAAACATCGATTCTTCCCCAGTGCCTTTTCCTTACTGAGACGAAGTCTACCGGAGTTGCATGTTGGCCACTCTTGTATGTGATCTTATGATTGTCTGTCTTTCTAAACTATTTGTTGGCTCTTATCAAGCCATTTCCCAGACAGATGTCTAGAATGGTCTGTCCTTCTTTATTCCTTTTACTCCACCCTTGTGGACCCAGGCAGTCCTCATCCTGTTCTGTCTGTCCCGATATGAGCATTCAAGTCACCCATTATCAACATCAATTCATGTTGTCCTGCTTTACCTAGTAGGTCCTGCAACTGCTGTATGAATGCATTTGTTTTCCTCACTGTCACAACCCTGCTGTGGGGCATAGGGTGAGGTTATGAATACTGCTCTATCATTACACTGGTGTCTAATTGCCATGAGTCTGTCACTAACTCTGAGGATATCCCTCACTACTTTCTGAAGTCTCTCTCTCACCACAACTCCCACACCATTTCTAGCCTGTCCCCCTCCTGAGTAGTAGACTCTCGATCCCAAGCCAAGTGCCTTTGCTGCACTGCCCTTCCATCTTGTCTCTTTGATACATAGGACCTCCAGCCTCCTGCTATCACCATGTCATCCACTTCCAAGCTGTGTCCTGTCAGTGAACCTACATTAAGTGTAGCAATTCTCAGTTCATGTTTGTCCGGTTGATTGGTTTTAGGTCCAGCTTTTGCTCAACAGAGCTCTCTCAGATAAGCCAATCTGGATAATTAGATGCTGGCCGGTCAGTAGCTTATTGACCCAGGGCTGCTGGGCACACACTGGCCAGTAGGGGCACATACACCCCTCCCACCATTAGCATGGGTCCCTGGTGTAGGTCGGAGTAGGCCGGGTCCTCAACCCACTTATCACCGGTAACTACCCATACTCAATTTGGTGACATTAGTCAACATGACCGAATTACCTAAAGCCATAATTTACACTGTCAACTGGCTAGCCCTGCCATGACGCACAGTCTGTGATCTGTGTTCTATCTTGAGAGTACTGTGCACCACAGTACATGCCCAAAGCATTTGGACTGTACAACTCTTCCCCATATAGTGCACCATGCGGAGGCTACAGCAGATTTGGGGAGAAGTATAAGATGGTGTAGCACTGCAATTTATTTCACCTCCTCCTTGACATTAGCTATTGTACTCAATGGGGAGCCTTACAGCCATGCTGGTGTTGCTGGGCGCTCCACCTATATGGCATCTATAGATCTTCAGGCATTACACAGTGAATGCCCCTCTGGCTGCTGTAGTACAGCTGATACAGATGGTGCTGTACTGTCTGGCAGATAACAGATGTACAGGTACACAGTAGATTCTGTGGTTGACCCAAGATGTGTCAGGCATCTCCAGCAGAGTAGTATAGAATGTTTGTCAACTCCATTGTACATTCATGGTATAGCAAGTCCTGTTCTCTCTGTATTTCCAAAGGACTATCACATACTTATGCAGTGGGGGGCTACAGTGACGAGAATAGGATAATGTAGGCATTGCGGCAGTGGTATGCCAGTCTTTAAAATGTGGCCATCTGTGTACTTATATGCCTGAAAGTTTTAAATGTGTAGGTAAGGTAGAAAAGGGGAACGGATAATTTTGGCAGAGTAAAATGCTTCAACTCTGTACATTGATTCCTCACCCAAAGGAGAACAAGGTACAAAAAAGTATTTGAAGAGATGCCAATATTTTCTGCTGAAAAAAAAAATGTTTTTTTGTTCTGTGCCATGTTGGACTCAATAGCTTTCTTGAGGCAGTTTGTATCTGAACCTTTATGTAGGAAAGTGCCTCTCTTATTTATTGTTTAACTTTGACAAAATTTGCCAAATGACATGTTAACTGTTTGTTGCTGAAGTCAAATTCTTGAAACCGTGCAAGAGAGGTGGGAACCATTAAAGAGCTGTCTTACACACATACATATATATTCATATTTAACTTGATGCTTTGCAGTTGACTGCTACAAAGATGGTGCCTAACATTTCTTTAATTAGATTTATGTTTAATTTCAGATGATCGCTGCTCCATTCTTGGTGGGAGCTTTGTGGTTTTCTCCACCATATTCTTTCCTGATTCTTATTCCTGCATATATTATTGGTAAGATTCATCTGTCCTGGAAATGTTTATTATATTTTACATGGCTATAGTGCAAATGTATTTGGCATTTTTAAATGTTTCTGCGTAATAAAATGCAGAAGTTAGTAAGCATAAAATATAAAGGAAACACAGCACAAGGATCGGAATTAAAATAACCTTTCCTCATACACTAAGTAATTTGGTTTCTTTCTCCCTCCCATTCCTCCCTTTATTTTGATTGCTGATATTTTGTTTAATGTAAGTACTGTTGCATACACTGTGATTTTGAGAGCATCTACTTTTTTTCTGAAAGTAAGACGCTATAAATCTTTACAAAGGCATGTAAAAATTACATTGTGTGATGTACAAAGGTAGACTCTGTTAAGGCGTACACATGCCTTCAGTTAATCAACAGATCTCAGAAGATAGACTTGCATGGTGGCAGAGGGAATTTTGCTTCTTGACTATTTGTACTTTTCACAGTTTACAGTCATGTTTACCTTAAAACTTTGTCTTTGTTTTAGTCCCCCATGCTGGCCATCAGGTGTCTGTAATCATTCAGCCAGTTCGTTCTCAGTGGGGCGAGAGCCAGTGGTGAAGGCTGTCTTTCACACAGCTGTAACCCCACCCTTTGGTGGCTGATGTATGCACCTGTGCCACTACAAGTTTGTGCTTCCATAAGGGCTGCTGCCATCACTGGCTTAGTAAAGCAAGGCCTTTTCTCCAGGTATGACTATTTCATCTACAAGTATCTGCTTGCATGTGACAGAGCAGCTGCTTCCCTCCCCTGAGTAGGCAGACTGGTGTTTTCTGCTCACTCCTACCCTCCCCTGCCTGGCTTATCCATTGCACAAGCTAGATTTAATCCTTCTGTGTCATAAACTCAAGATGATTACCTTAAATCTTAGCTCTAAAATTTCTTATAATTGCAGGTGGAAAGCAAGAACATTTGGGAAAGAAAATGCCGTTTTCTTCATAGGTTCATAGGTGTGTACTAGGCTAATGACCCTGGAGCCTTTACAAGCCTAGCCCATAGGATAACCCTACCATCGTGCCACCAGACCTTAGTTACCAGCACCTCTGTCGAGTAAAGCTACTGGAGTGATCCCTGGAGTGAATTTTCTATTTCCCATCCACTCATCAAGATTTCTCTTGAAGAGGACCAGTGAGGTGTTCTGCTTGACATATGGGAAGCCTATTTCATAGCATGAGCAGTCTCTGGGTTATGAACCTCTCCCTCCAGCATGTTCTGTTGATTGTTGTAATGAGGTTGAGGTCTCTGGAGCATATGGTGTGGAGGGATTGGTATTTCTTTAGATGTAGCATTTATAACAGACCTGGGTCAGACTGGACATGGCTTTGTAAGTCAAGCAGAGAGCACCTCTAAGTAGGCGATATGAGATGGAGAATAGTTGGAGTTTTTTTAGTCTGTCCATATAGGACAAGTGTTTAATGCCTAGGATCCTCTTTGTGAGGTACTTTTGCAGCCTCTCCAGTTGTTGCAGGTGTTTAGTGAGGTACATGCCAAATGGGGCATTGTACTCAATGATTGGCCTAATGAGGGAAGAGTAGAGGCAGACAATGTCCTTACCCTTAGTAATGAGATGTGCCACATAGAAGGACTTTCTGACTACAGTGGCAACGTGGTGGTCAAAAGAGAGGTTGCTGTCAACCTGTGTTCCCAGATCTCTTATAACGCCTTCTTTGTTCAGTGGACTACCATCGATGTGGTAATTCATGAGAACTGGGTTTTTCCAAAAGGGGATGACACATTTTTTTGACATTGAGCTTAAGGCCATGGTTCTGACACCAGTCATTGGTCGCAGTGAGGCCTTTCTGTAGGATGTCAACATCACTCGAGGAGTTAATAATAGCTACCAACTTGCAGTCATCTGCAAACTTTGTCAGCCAGAGTCCCTTCATGTTGGCCTGGACTTCAGAGAAGTAGATACCAAACAGGAGAGGACCCAGGACCAAACCCTGTGGGACTCCACTCGTGACTGGTCGGCAGTTTGACTTGGAGTCAGCTACTTTCACACTGTGGGTTCTACCTGTGAGCCAGTTTGCAACCTACCTAGTGATATAGGGGTCGATGCCTAGCTTAGTGAGTTTTTCTATGATTCCTGAGTGGGGAATGGTATCAGAGGCCTTGGCCAGATCAAGGTAGGCTGTGTGAACCACCTTGCCTTCATCCACAGCTCTGGTGACTGACTCAAAGAAGTCGACCAAGTTGAGCAGGCTTGATGTACCCTTCACAAAACCAAACTGTGTGGGATCCAGAGCTTGGGGGATTCCCCAGATCCTTGTTTATTAGGTCCATGATGATGCGTTCCATAGCTTTGCAAATCAGACTTATGGGGCGATAGTTCCCAGGGTCTGTAGTCGCTCCTCCTTTGTGGAGAGGGATGACTGTAGCAGTGCACCATTTGGTAGGGACAAAGCCTGAGGTGAGGCTGTGATTGAACAGGGCACACAGGTGAGGTGCCAGTTCACTCTGTAGTTTATGTAGAATGCAGCCAGGGATATTGTCAGGTCCCATAGAAGCTGTGTTCTTGGCCTTGGACAGTGCTGTTTTAACCTGTGCAACAGTAATACTGGGTGCCAGGCAATCTACTGGTATTTTCACTGGTCCCATGGGGGGGGCAAAGTTGGCACTGAATCTGTCAGCCAGTATATTGGCTTTATCTGTTGGCTCAGTATAGGAGGTACCATTGTGCACTAGCTCAGAGCAAATCTGGGTATTGCCATGGAGATTCTTTACATAACTATAGAAGGCCTTGTGGTTTTCTTTACTATCTGCTGCAATTCTGTTTTCTTAGCTAGCTTTAGAGGATTTGATGAGGGATCTCAACTTTTTGTTGAGGCTGATAAGGGAGTTTTTCCAGTCTTGGGACTTCACCTTATTCCGCATCGGTTTCTTGGGGACCACCAGATTGGCTTGCTTTTTTTGGAGGAGAGCAACTTGGTTCTGTTGGGTATGGCGAGATCCATGCATTTGTGTATGTGTTCGTACAGTGCATTGGTGTTATGATTCGGCAGTCATGCAACTGATCTCCATTTGCATGGTTGCCATGAAATTAGCCACCTCTGTTTTCAGGAGCCCAAAGTTAGGTTTGGAGAAGTTTTTCATGGTGGTTACCTTTGCGGGGGTGGGGTGGGGGAGATATGGCTTTCCAAGGTTCAGAACACTGTTTATGTGAGCAAAGTCCAGTTCGTAATCTACAAGTTTCCAGCTTAGGGAAACGCTGTAGATGTGAAAGAAGACTAACATTATTAGTTTACAACTTGTCAGCTTGATAGATTACCCAGTCTTGCCTTTTTACATATATGGTGATGGGGAATGCTATAAAGTCAGAAAATGCAGCAGACATTACTGTGACTTGGTGACAGTAGATCTTTCAGCAGTGCTTCTGTACATCTTTGTGCCAAAGAAGCTTTCTTTTGTTATTGCCCTACTAGCATTGGCATCTACCTCCTCAATTATTCCTTTTGAAACGAGAGCATTAGCAGCATCCTTTTTAACAGTGCAGTGGTGTAACTGAGGAGCATAGACTTCCAAGATTGTATCATACTGAGCAACAAATTTATTAGAGTTCTGCCAGAGTGAAAATGTGAGAAATTATTAAAATCCACTAAATGTTATCAATTTGGATATAATATATTTACAGGCTATAATTACACTGCATGCCTTCAAAGAAGAAATTTAGAGAAAGAAAGAAAATTCATCAGAGAAGGATGAGAAAAAGCACTGTCTGGGAAGAGTCTTTCAGCTGTTCAGCAAACATCAGTTCAAGTTTCAGCTGTAGTTCAGGGAATGGCTTCCAGGAATTGAAGAAAAATAAATCAGATTCATTTTGAAATGCTTAACACACCATACTGTCTAATGATGAAAGGATGTAAAATAGAAACTTTAAGTAACTTTTGAGATAAACTGATACACGTGCAGAACTTGGAGGTTGGAATGAAAGAAAAAACAGTTGAACGCTAGGCTTCTGAACTGTATTAAAAGCAGTAGAGCAGAGAGAGAAAACCTGAGAATTTCTGCTTTGCCAGAGAAACTAGAAAGAATGAAGTGCATTAATTTTATGAATGTGTAAGTAAGCAACTGGCTGGTGTTCCAGAGCGAAATTTATTTGAGAGGGCAGGTGTGTATGTTCTTAATCTGGCCATGAGAAAACAGCCAAAACTTATATTAGTGATGATGTAGTCATAGCCAGCAGGAGAAATATTAAAAAGTAGGGACACCAGAATGTTTGTGGAAAGTTGTTATTCGTTCTACACCAGGCAGAAGAGAAACACGTTTATCCTGTCAATCAGAAGATGTCAAGTGAGATTCAGGTTGCTATATCCAGCTGTCTTGAATTTTTTTTTTCTTCTTCTTGGAGGATGAAAGACATTTTTGGATGCAGAACAGGCTATGCAGATAAAGTGTAACCAACAAAGATGAGCTAGCAAGCTGAAGAGGACTTTGCTTCTCAGTCCTCTGACAATAACAAGCCCCACTTTGCCAGTGAAGCCTTTTTCCATTGTTCCAAAGGAAGGTGCTTGAGTGACATAAAAAGTACACGAGTTGACCAGAGTAATTGGGAGTACATTGGATTTGAATCCAATACTGATGTTGGGAGGTGAAATCATCAGGGAGAAAATAGCAGCAGTGTGGAACTAGGGACTAAATGCGAGAACTGTAAAGTGTCATTCCCATCAAATGTAGTTTAGACACTTGAACTGGGGTTCTGTAAGAAATATCTAAAAAAGTGGAAGCTTGTTGACTGCTAAACTGGGAGGAGAATTCTAAAGCATAAACCCTATTTTGCCATTAGTGTTTAGTGTTTTGGCATGATGTAAATTGCATGTCATATTGCATATGAACTGTTTTACAATATGACATGCAATTTACATCATGCCATTTTATACAAATAATAAGAAAAGAAAGATTTTATTAGCAGTTATTTCTTCCTTCCTTTATGTTCTTCTAAACACTAAACAGCTTAGTGTTTAGAAGAACATAAAGAAATGAAGAAATAACTGCTAATAAAATCTTTATTTTCTTATTATGTGTATAAAATGGCATGATGTAAATTGCATGTCAAATTGTAAATCAGTTCATATGCATTCACCAGCCCAGGATGAGGGAGTTAAATCTCTGGTACTCAGGCAGGCTAAGGGCTACCACAACAAGGAACATCTGTATGGTTATTACTGCAACAGTGAAGACACTTGAATATCTACATTTATGGTAAGTAGACACAGCTGTACTTAGCTTCCCCAGCAACCTTAGTACATTAATGTATTAAATAAAACAGTGCACAGTTTAGTTTATTTAAGGGTAGTTAGCACACTTTTTCCTAAGGTTAAAATCTTAAAAGTTTACTGAAAGCACACAGTCTCTGCAAGTGGAACCACAAGATTTAGAAGCTTTAGAGTGGTTAACCCTAACTTTAGAATAGATAATATCTGTGGATGCTGCTTTCAGTTTGGGGCAACAGCACCTATTTGGAGGGGTAGATTTCCTTTTAGTTTGAGTTAAAAGGGTTGGGTGTTGAAAATGTATAGCTTTTTGTTTCTTAAGAGTGTTTATTGAAGCAAAAATATGGGAAAATGTGACATGGGTTCAAACAGAGATGAGAAGAAGCAACTACATCCCAAATTAGCTTGTCAAACAGTGTTTGTGTATGTATGTATGTAAGCTGCAAGTTAGAAACACATGTTCAAAAGAACTTGTCATGTATAACATGTGAGCATAACAGTTTTTTATCAGAATGGCTGCTTTGTGAATATTAACATAGCTTACAAGTATAACTAAAAAGCAAATATTGCTGAATTATATAAAGAACTGTAGAGTTGCAAATATTGTTGCAGGAGATGCATTTGATTAGAAATGTGCATGTGAATTTGACAAAGAATTTATGGATGGACATTCAGAGTATCAGAGACCGAGGAAAAGGGGAGTAGTAATGATTGTGAGAGAGGCTCCAATAGTGATAGAAGAGGAAAAAGGGCAGTAATGGTAGACTTGTGGTAGTAAGGGATTATTTACAAGAAGTTGAAAGAGAATTTTGGGAGAAATAATATGCTTTCACCCTGGAATATTGTTTGTGGGCAAGGACTGGAACTTGTTTTGCAATACTGAGGATTTATCAGTTGGACCTGGAAGGGAAAATATAACAGGATGGTAAATATCTGAAATATTAGTATATTTGGTAGAGAGGCTATGAATTTAGTAACCAGAAAGCAGTCATAATTTACATATTATTATTCCCCAAGATACAGTAACTGGGCTAGATCGGATAGAAATTATATTTCATAAGGACATGTGTATTTAATTGAAAATTTTTTGAGACATATCAGATACCTATGTCAGATCATGCACCATAAAAATCTAACATAAAGATGAAGGGTAGTGATGTATAAGTGGGAAACTGGCATGTTTCCAGTTTTTCAGTTAAAAACAGAGGAGTTCAGGGAGTGGGTAGATGACATGATCTGAGATGGCAATTACTTCTGAAAGGATTGCTAGTGAGAGGGATAAAATGAAAACCGAGTTTATAAACATAATAAAAATAAGAAAGAAAGAAAGCAATATTGTAACTTAGAGGGCCTGACAAAGTTGAAGTATTGCAAAAGAAGGGAAATCCTGGAAAAAAGGAGCTTCTGCGCAGTGCTAAAGGGAAAATAAAGGAGTATTTGGATAATATGCATGAATTTAGAAAGGTTGCTGTTAAGGAACTCTTTTAGATAACTCTGTAGCACAAAAAAACATGGACAACAGAAAGTCGAAAAATTTATAGCCAAATTTACGGTAGTCTGTGACAAAAAGTAATCAGAAATCCTAGTGATATTTTAGAAACTTTGTGAAAATTTGTATAAAGCAGAGGAATGAGGAAACCAAGAAAAGAGAAATGGAAATATGTATGGAAAACTTTTATGCCAAGGTGAGAGTAAGATGAGGCCCAACAATTAATAGCTAAGATGGGACTAGATTAGATAACAGTGATGTGTAATCAGTCAACAAAGAAGTCTCCTGGAACAGATGATATTTCTGTAGAAATTTTAAAAGTTAGGAGGGAAGTGTTACGTTTTAGAATACTTTAAAAATGAAGACAGATATAGTTTTTTTTTTTTTTTTAGTGGTTTTTATTATTTACAGTACACACGTGCAGGAGCCTCATGGAAAGCACCAGGGGGACTTTTAGAACAAAGGAATAAACAAGCTTATATACTGGTGATATTGCTGACAATACAAAAATAGAGAAATGAACCAATTAGACCATTATACAGGGCAATTAACCATTTAAAGGTTTACTCATAAACATGAGGCAATTTACATTATTATATTTCTGGGCAAAGAAAACAAATCGGATGCATTTTCATAAAAGGCACATTTTCTGCTTTCAGGCAGACTCTTGCTTTTCAGCATTTTCTCGTTGCTCAGAGTTCATTCAAAGTTCACAGTACATAATACATTTTACTACATACAGACTGTCACATACTCAATTTCCTCAAACACATGCTTTGGCTGTTCATATTCTACAATCCCCCCTTTTGATGCTGTGTAAGCATCACCATTTAACCTATCATACATTTGTCCGAATTTTAGCATAACCATGCTACTGGTCTTTTCATTATTTGAAGACATTGTCATTTTATCATCTACATTCATAGTTGCAGGCATATAAAAATTTGGCACTTTTTTTCACAGTTTTTGAAGACATTAATTTCAAGATCAGTGCTTTGATTAGGAATAAGACAAGAAAAGCAACAATTGCTAATACTGCAATTAATAAAATCAACTTCAACAGTCCACCTCCCCAGCCTAAGAACAGGTTGGTTAACCATGCCCATGTTGAACTATCAGTCACTAGTTTTAAGGCAGAAAATGTAGCATTGTTTAATATTTTAAGCAATTTAGATAGCTTTCTCAGTTCCCAAATTGATTTCACTGCTCCGTATGATGGAATTATACCGGCCCATGATATGATGTAATTACCCAAGTCTATATGGGGCAGTCCTTTGGTACTAGCATGAGCTAAGTCATGATGATAAATCCATGAAGCATCAACTCGACCTACAGGATTGGCAGGCTTTTTAACCTTTCGAACGTTTCGAATTTTCCTTTAGGTAATGCAGATACATGTCGAATAGCTAGAACCAGGTTGCCCAGGAAGCAGCTGCCAGAGCAATTTCCTGGTAGCCATTTATATGTTTTTTTTTTTTTTTCGCACACAAAATAACAATTTTCTACTTTAATGGTGATGTTGATAGGTTTGAAATGATTCCCAGTGTCCTGCAGTCCTTGGACTATTTTCGAATAAACTGTTTCTATTTTTTGGGAAAAGTTAGCTATAGAGTCCTTAAGTCTTTTTACAGGTGAAAAGTCTGTTACACAACCCGAATTGTCTGCAGTGCAGTTATATACCACTGTTTTGTTACAATGGCTCCACCCGACTCTGGTTTTACCAAGTTTTTGAAAATACACAGTTTTGTTTTGACAGAGGGACAACTGTAATGCTATTTTGTCCTTTGAAATAACATTTGATGCATCGTAGATCAAATTCGTCCAGGTTTCATTAACCCCTAAAGGGACTATATTTAGCATCAATCCCCCATGAACAGTAGGAATAGCAGTGCAAACCCAACAGTCTGAGATGTTGAGGGATGATGCATAAGCGTATTTAATGGCTTGATAGGTGTTGAAAGGTGGATGCCATGCAGTTTGTTTGGCATGAGGCATAATTGAAGCAGGAAGTAAAAATGGCCACAAAATAAAACGACAAGAATAACCGCCAAAATAGTTGTGCAGTACTTTTGTGGAAATGGCGGTTGCACTTGGTGAGGTTGTCCAAATGGATAAATGTGAGGCATTGTCAGGTGCTGGTACAGTATGACTTCAGGAGTAGCAAAAAGGTAGAGGTTGTTGACCTTTTGATGGGATGACCTTTTTAACATGCGATATGTGAATTCAGGTGGGTGAGTCTTGTAGTCGAACCACTGATGATGTCGTCAGTAGAACCAGGAAGGGCCCATTTTATCATGGTTGAAGAGCTGTTTTTGGAGAGAATGACTTGACGCATACTCAGTCTTTTGGTTGTAGTGCCGAGGACAGGACAGGATCAGGAGTTTGTTGAGCTGCTGCTACCTGGCGATGATGAAACTGTAAAAAAGAAACAAGAGAAGTGCAATACAGGAGAATATTATGATCAAATTTATCATACTTAGAAAAGGGTGGTGGTGGAGTCATGGGCATTTGCATAGGGCGTTTTATGAGGATTTTATGAGGAGAAAGACCTTTAGTAGGATGTACTTGAGCTGTCATAGAGAGTAGGGTTAGTGGTAGGGCCTGTACCCAAGTGAGGCCCGTTTCAGTAGTAATTTTAGCCAGTCTGGTTTTTAGTGTTTGATTTATGCGTTTAATAATATTTGATGCCTGTGATGCCAACATTTTACACAGTGAATCAGTTAACTGAGCAGTAAAATGTGTTACACGATCTGAATATATTTGACAGGGAACACCAAAACGAGGTATTAATTTATAACAAAGTTTGTTAGCAACTGAAATAGCATGATTGTTGACACATGGGTAGGCTTTTAACTGCCGAGAAAAAACATGAACAACAGTTAAAACATATTTAAAACGAGCACAAGGTGGAAGTTAAATAAAATTCCATTGCAAAGCGCAGAATGGTCTCAATTGTTTTGGCAGTGGTTGTGTGGGAGCCATTGTGCCTTTTGAAATGTTATACTGTAAACAAGTGGAGCACGTGCTCAAAAAAAAATGCTGTACAGAAGCAGAAAGTCCTGGGGCAAGCCAATCCTTTTGGATTTGTTTTATTAATACTTGTACCCCAACATGAGCTGGTAAGTGATATGCTTTAATAAGAGAATTTAACATGTACATTGGGCAGACCAGTCTGACATTTGGATGTTGCCAAATGAGATTAGAGCGTTTAAAACAACCTTGAGCCAGCCATGTTTTTTTTTTTTTTTTTTTTTTTTTTTTTTATTCTGGGACTTTATCCTGTATAGCTTTTAACACTGTGGTATCAAAAGTAACCATTGGTTGCAGAGGCTGCAAAAAAAAAAAAAGTCCCTGAACAGTTTGTGATAGAGCAGCCTGTTTAGCAGTCCAGTCAGCAAAATTATTGCCTTTAGTTTTAAAAGAGTCATTAGATTGATGGTCTGCACATTTAACAGCAGCAATTTTAGATGGTAACAATAAGTCTTGTAGCAAGTTTTTAATATGAAAATGGTTTTTAATGGGTGCCCTGGAAGAAGTTAAAAACCTACATTACTTTGACAGTATACCAAAATCATTACCAACACCATGGGCATAGCAGGAGTCAGTATATATATATATATATATATATAGATATAGATATATATGTATATATAATGACAGACTTGTCCTTGGCTATTTTGCATGCATTCGATAATGTCACTAGTTCCACAGCCTGCGCGGAAGTGCCTGGGGGTAATCGTGCTGATCGTAAAACTTCAGTCGGTGGACAGACTGGCCAAGCTGCTTGGAATTTTCCAGAGTTTGTTTGTAAGCAGGATCCATTAACAAAAAGATTTAAATCCGGATTTTGCAAAGAAGTGTCATACAAGTGTAACCTAGGAGAAAGATCAGAGTTAACTACAAGCAGACAATCACGTGGTTCGCCTTCATCCGAAGTTAGTATTAAAGAGGCAGGGTTCAGTGTTGGGCAGCGTATAACTTGTAGGGCAGGATTATTTATTAAACTGAATTTATATTTAGTAAGGCGTGCATTCGAAAGATACTGTGTTTTTGTTTTGAAAAATAACGCTTGAATTGCATGTTTGACTGCTTGTATTGTATCATGTGCAAGGGTTAGTGGAGCTGCCATGTCAGTGAAAACAGCAGCAGCTGCTACGGCCCATAAGCAAGCTGGGTAACCAGAGGCAACCGGATCTAGCTGAGTGTTATAGTAAGCAATAGGTCGGTAGCCTCTAGTGCGTTGCTGGGCTAGGAGATGCAAGGCAGTCTTGTTTTGCTCACAGCAAAAGAAAACAAAAGGTTTGGAATAATTTGGCAACCCTAAGGCAGGAGGATTTACCAACTTTGAAAAGATAGTGTATACTAAATAGAACAGAGTGCTTATATTGTTTTAGTTTTCCGTTTTGTTTTATTTGAGGAACGGACTAAACTTTAGTTAAGAAAAAGACTGCATTTTTTGTTAGCACTAACATTTACAGCATGTACCATTTTGCTCATATTTTTAATCATAACTTGTGTTATTGCAACTGTTTATAACCTGCAGCATATAAAAAATTTTAAGCTATCATTATTATTATTACCCTTAAAACTATTACCACAGGATGTATAAACCCATTTAGCAATTTGGTTTTAGATGATGACCATGCTGTAAATATGTCTAACTAATTATGGGCAGTGTCAGCTTTTTGTGTTTTACTATTAACGCTGGGTTATGTGAAACCACACATACAAACTGTGATGCCACTTTAAATAAACATTTTGAAATTTGAAGGCAATATTGTCTATTTATACACTAAATTGTAATCTATCTATTAAAGATACTTGTAATGACTTACTAAATAGTAGGATTTTATTGTGCTTGTAAATGTGCACTCTGTGAGATATCTTGTCCTACTAGTTTTTATACCAAGCTCTTTTAAATTTGCATTTGGTAATTTTACAACTTGTAATATTGATGTGCAATATTGTTTTTTGGGTTTGTTGTCTTATTATGGTGCAAGTGGATGGTATTTTTACCACTTGATCTGTATGAAGTACTGGCTTATTACCCAAAATGGTAAGTATTTTAATCCATGGTCCTTTTTTATGCATCTTTGTGCTATTTGTACAAATAGAGTATTGGTAGAAATCATACGTGTTTTTCCCATTAAATTTATTTTTATTTTTGTGCTGTTAACATTTTTTGTATGATGTCTTCCCTTTTTAAACCTGTTATATCTTGAGGGGGTAATTTACAGCATTTAATAGAGACTGAGCTGTTTACTGAAATGTTTGTCAGCTTTTGATTTTTTATTTTTTTTATGTATGCCTGACCTTGTTTAGCTAACCATGCAGTTACATTTGTGTTAAATGTTATTTTTCCAAAGGTACATGCTGTATGCTTTTTATAACTGAAGTTGTCTTGTGATGTGTTTTGTGTATCATTTTTTTTCAGCTTACTGTCAATTGTAAACAACCCTGATTTCTTCTGTTTGGCATTTTACCAAAAGGAGTCCACTGAGTACAATACTTACAATAACAATCACTTTTTTTATGTTTATCAAAACTTGTTTGTCATAATAACTTTTTAGGAATACTTTTAAGAACCGTTGCTCAATGCTTGGCATTGAGTCTTGTATGTTTGTTTCTAAAAAAAAAAAAAAAAAAAAAAGTGACAAACTTAATTGAGCATCTGCTCCCCCTTGTTTTAAAAGCGATGCAGTTTGCGGCTGATTACTGTAAACAATGGCTCTCATTTGATTTGTGTGGTCTAGCAAAGTCTTGTTGTTTTTACTTTGACCTTATAGCCAAAAGGCCCTATTTGTTCCGTTACTTAATCACACTGCTCTGTTATGTTTTTTTAACTATTTTGGATGTTGTTTTACCTTTAACAAAGGTCTGTTATGTCCAATTTGTGGATTAAAAGGTAGTTGTGTGGGTATTTTTCTGCCTGTCATGATTTCAAATGGTGAAATCCTTGTCTTGTTGTTTGGGGTAGCTTTTACCCGTAACATAATTTCTGGCAAATGTTGCACCCAAGTAGCATTTTCTTTTTTTTTTTTTTCCTTTAACTAAGTTTTATTTATGAAGTATTGTAATTGCCTCTGTTTTCATGTTTAGAATGATGCAAATGAAATGCAGATGTCTGTGTTGAATGCTTTGCACCTTGTCTCGCAGCTGCATTTTTGTTTATAGTCCTTGAAGCATGTTTTAGACACTGAACATTCAGCTTGTCTCAAGCTGTACCTGACTTTGTTACATTGTATGAATGAATGCTGCTTTATTTGATTCCATGCTTTTAGCTAAGACCATTTTAACCCTTTAATATATGTATGCTAGTAAAGAGAAATACATGTACTTAACTGACTATATTATTTTTACATATATTATAGCAACAGATGTGCATATACATGTAACTAGCAAATGGATGTGCACATGCATTTATGCATTTTAAACCTATTTATCACTGTATACATTTGCTCTGTTTTATTTTAAAATACAAAACTGTTTATGTTAGTAGAAACACAGTGGGAAACAAAACCTTTAGCCTTTTTTTTTTTTTTTTTTTTGTCCTTAAGACTACTTACTGACGACCGAGTCCTTTTACCTTTGTTTAGCCTCACACATGCAATCATTAAAAGCTGCCCAGCACAACCCTAGTAATCTTCCTTTCTTTTTTAACTTCTTTTGCAAATTAATCAATATAACTTTATTAAAACTACCATTTTCAGGAAAGGCAAGGTTACCGTCATTTTTAGTTGGGGCGATCCACTGGTTTAAAAACATACAACTGTCCCGAAACACATGACAAAACCCTATAACCAGCTGGTGTACCTTTTTTTGGCTCATTTTATTTTTCCCACACTCGCTTCCATTTTACACAATAAGCTATACTTGTTTAACACAGGTTTAGCAAAGGCGTTATATAAACGTCTTTTTACCCCTTTTCATTCCTCCTTTCATACTTATGACGCCAGTATTTCCGTATTACCCCACTCTCATACTGCACATTTAATATTTCCGTATTACCCCACTCTCATACTGCACATTTAAAAGCAGAGAAAAAATGCATGCCACTTACCTTAAAACGACTGAATGAGAGAAATGATATCTTTTTTTCTACTGCACATTTAATTTTCAAATCTTTAAGGCAGACAGACAGAGAGATGAAGAACACACTGCAAAAACAGAAAAATCTGTTATGGGCTCTTAAATTAGCGGTATTTCTTTCACTTCCTGACTGCTGCAGCTTGTTCCCAATTCAGATCAGAGTCACGGCACCAATTGTTACGTTTCAGAATACTTTAAAAATGAAGACAGATACAGTTCTTTCTCTCTTTCAGTGGTTTTTATTATCTACAGTACACACGTGCAGGAGCCTTATGGAAAGCACCAGGGAGACTCCCAGAACAAAGGAATAAACAAGCTTATATACTGGTGATATTGCTGACAATACAAAAATAGAGAAATGAACCAATTAGACCATTATACAGGGCAATTAACCAATTAAAGGTTTACCCGTAAACATGAGGCAATTCACATCATCATATCTCTGGGCAAAGAAAGAAAATCGGATGCATTTCCATAAAAGGCACATTTCCTGCTTTCAGACAGACTCTTGCTTTTCAGCATTTTCTTGTTGCTCAGAGTTTATTCAAAGTTCACAGTACATAATACATTTTACTACATACTCAATTTCCTCAAACACATGCTTTGGCTGTTCATATTCTACAGAAGAAAGTCATAAAGAGCTGAAAGATTTTGTTTAACAATATTTTAAAAGTGGGATGGGGGGTGGGAGTGTCTGCATCTTAGAAGAAAGCTGTTCTAGCTGTATTACCTAAAGAAAGTAAATAGCCTTCAGATCTGGCTGCATATAGATCTGTTTCATTCTCAAGCCATTGTTATAAAGTGTTGGTCTGTTTTAGCTAAGAGAATGGAACAGGTGTTACCATAGTTGATAGACATAGATAAGTGCCAACATGAATACAGCACTGATGCTCTAAAGCAGTGATGGCGAACTTATGGCACTCGTGTCAAAGGTGACACACCACAACGTTTTGGGTGACATGCCAGAGTTCACCAACACCAGAGTTACCAAAGAAACTGCTTTTGCATTTGTTGCTTGTGTGAAGTACACTGAATTATTTTGTGCCAGGAGCCAGTTCGACAACACTGCTGCAGACATAAGGAAATTATTATAACCTTAAAGACTATTTTAGTATACTGTCTCGATAGAGTCTGCAAAGGGCAGTGTTGACATTGTTCTCTTCATGGTTACACTTCTGCAAGTCTGCATTTCTAAACGTGTGCTGTTTTACATTCCTCTCCACTGTCCCTCTTAATCCCTTCTAAAACTTGCGACTTTTTACACTTAATGAAAATAATTAGATTTATAGACTTACTTTACTTCAGAATATGTATTTTCATTCACATTCATTTTTTTCTGTCAGTGTCTCAGATTAATAGTACTAGTACTTTAGAACTGTCCGTGTGTCTTATTTCTAGATTTGTCCCTGATTCTGTTGAGATGTATCTGTGGTGTATTGATAGCTATGCTATTTTATTTATATTTATGTATTTATTTTTGTTTAGGAGTGGGTGACACGCCAGCAGAGTCAAGTTAGGCATGTTCTAAATTTTTGACACACCAAACCCAAAAGGTTCATCACTGCTCTAAAGGGAAACTGTGTGCAGGAAAATAGAGGTATTACTGGTGGTTCTTGATACAGAGAGATAATTTGATAAGAGTCAGCTGTGATTTTTTTTTAGTAGTAGCAATGGTAGCATTTTGGCCATCTGTGTCCTTGTTAGAATAATAGAGTTAATATCAGGGATATGTAAAGGGTAGGAGGAAAGAGTTAAGGTGGGAGGGTTACTCTGTGACAAGCTGTGTTTGAACAGAGGAACCAGGAAAGTATGTCCTCTTACCCTGCTGTTATTTGCTTTATAGTTAAAGCCGTTGCAAAAAAAAAAAAAAAAGAAGAAAAAAAGAAATGTACATCGTCGCCACGCGTGGTAGAAGTGCGAAGGAAAGTCCATGCTAACCATTTCACAAACTTTGATGCAACACTGAGTAAACACTAATCAAGCAATAATGCATGACAGGATGTGTGTTAAGGTGTAATTAATGCCTGCCCAGGATTGCTATGAAGCCCGACACCACAGGAGAAGGGCCTGTACACCCCTGGAAGGGTATTAACACACACCATGAAAGGCATTGTTGTGCTTAGCAAATGGGCTGTTTGTAAAATTACTGTGTTCTACTTATTTATAATTTTTTAATACTGTATTTTTTTATATATATATATATTTTTTTGATATACAATAGTTCCTCCGCCTGATGTTTCAAAGTATGCTGTAGTATATGTAGTATAAATGGTGCCTGAGGAAGCATTTTGCACTAAAAATATAACACTTAAAAAAAAAATAAACAGGTATTTACTTTATTTTTTGGTCCTTTACTCCTCTAAAATGTTTGGTTCATTGATAGTCTTTGGAGATTGACGTTACTAAATAATCACACACATTTGAGTTTCAGACTTCTGTTTTCTTCAGAACGTTCATGCTAACAAAAATCATTTATGTAGATCATAGTGTAAGTACTGTGTCTTTAAGAAGCATATCAAGGACTGAGCGTGCACATATAAATACCAGGCATGTGCTATTCCTACTGCCATTTTGAGATTGCAGCCAGAGAGTGAGCATATATGATTGCAGCAGTTAATTTGTATATAAGTTAAAATCAGTAAACTTCTAACTTGCTGTGTTATATACAATAAAACTGCTTAAACAGAACCTATGAAGACTCGTCTGTTGTGTCTAGATTAGGAGAGCAATACTTTACTTAAGCAAATTTGTAATTTTATAAGAGCAATAATTAAAATCTGTTTCTATTTTTGAGCCTTTGTTCACCCTTTATTTTAGGCTTTATCCGGATTTCTTCAGCTTTCAGGCCCAGAGGTATGCAAAGCTGTTTACTGCTACTGTTGCCACTCTCTGTCTCTCTCTCACATGCACACCTCTACTTCACAAATTGCATGCTAAGGGAACAATATTTAAAATCGGTCCCTGTTTTTGGTCCCCCCCCATTATTTGTGACTCTATCCAGATTTCTTATGGTAAGAGTGTGAGAAGTATGGAAACCTTTCGACTGATGCTATTGCTGCTGCCGCCAGGAGGATCACTCGATCGCTGTCAGTGTTATTCTAGCAACTTTTTAAATTTATAAGAGCAGTATTTGAAATCCATCCCTATTTTTGGTCCGTTGTTTCCCAGTTATTTGTGGCTCTGTCCAGGTTTCTTGTGGTAAGAGTTTGAGGTATGGTCGAGAGGTACGGAAACCTTTCAACTTACGCTACTGCTGCCAGGGGACTGGTTGATTGCGCTCTGTGTGTGTGTGTGTGTGTGTGTGTGTGTGTGTGTGTGTGTGTGCGTGTGTGTGTATGCGTGCGCTATTGGTGCTTGTAAGATTTTTGTCTGTGTCTTTGTCAATAAGGAGAACAGCGATAGTTAAAATGGGTTAGACCTCTCAGCTAATTATCATACAACTAGAGGAGTAGAACACTTCCGTCCGGTGTCTCACTGCCATTTCAGTCTTCCGTTTCACTCTGAACTTGTACTACAATGCCTAAAGAAGTTTCACTTCAAAAAGAAAGGTGTTACAAATTTGTGGATGTAACTGATAATGCTTTTAAAGAAAACTCAGCTTTACTTCTATGTGATATTATTTTATATTTCATAAATCCAGAATATGCTGTGGAACGTTTTGAGACCGTTTCAAGTCTCTTCAAGATCGATTTATAAATTCATAGGTGGTTACTAAGCTATCAACCCAAGAGCCATTTTAAGGCTATCCAAGCTTACCCAAATTTAACAAAATATTGCTGACGTGTCAGTACTTCAAGGAGTTTCATGGTTATGATATAGGCTTTAGACGTGCACATATCAAGCATTCACAAGCTGCTCCTGTCCATTAGGGACATAGGTGTCAAACCAGGAGTAATTTTGCAATTTACCATCCATTGGTCCAAGTTACATTTGAATATGGTTAGGGACAAACTTTGCTTCACATGAATGGGGAAGCCTGTTTCAGAAAATAGGTGATCTTTGAGGCACATACCCGTTCCTCCGACTTGTCCTGTATTTTATGCAGACGAGATCTGGGTCCTTAGAATGGGTATTTCTGATGCTGTTTGTGGGTGTGCAACAAATCTATCTGTGTTGAATCAGAGGATGCCTTGTAGACTAGGCATAGCTCATCACACAGCAAGCTGTAGGAGACCCAAGTACAGAGCAAGTGCTTTGAAACAATTCATCTAAGACTTGTTTACTCCCTGTGTTCTTGTTCTTTTTGAGTAACCTCTGTGGTCTCTCAAGCTGTTGTAGGTGCTAGGTCAGGTACATGCCAAAGGGTGCTTTGTACTTAATGACTGGTCTAATGACAGCCAAGTACAGAGGGACAATGACCTTCTTCAACCAGGATGCCATGCCCTTACTTATAAGTTGGGTAAAGTAGAATGACTTTCTCACCACAGTAAACACATGGTGTCAAAGGTCAGATTACTGTCAGCTAGCTTTCCCCAGATCCGTGAGCACAGATTTCACTTTTAGGAGTATATTACCAATGTGGTCAATTCCAGAGGTGGACATCTTTCTAAAGGTACCATTATGCATTTTTTTGTATTGAGTTTGAGTCCATGGCTTTGATACCAGCTGTTTGTCTCCGTCAGGTCCCCTTGAAGGGCATCTGTGTCTTCAGGAGGATTAAGTGACTACATCTAGTTCAGTCATCTGCATACATTGTCAGCCAAAGGCCCTTGACATTTGCCTTGATCTGAGGGAAGTAGATGACAAAATGGAGGGGCCCTAGCACCGATCCTTGTGTGACTCCCCTAGTCACTAGCCTCTTTGTGGAGGTGGATTCCTACATCCTAACTATACATAATACAAAATAAGTGAATGTAAAACAAAGGCTATAGCTGCAAACTATGTATTCAGTAATAGTGGTTCAGCAATACCCATACTTATGTGGACATAAGATGACGTGTTTAGGCCTATAGACTGAGAAAAAAAAAGATTCTGTTATGGCAGCTAAGGATTTGTGAGAAGAAACTAAAAAAAATAATAGAAAAATGGAGAAACTGGAAACTTTTGATTATGGATAAGGATAATTGGGGAGTAAGCAGTGAAAATGTTTTCAGTCACTTTAGTCTTAAAATACTGGTCAGCATGTTTTTAGCAACCAGATAGGAAATTGTGGATGATGTTAGATTTCAAGGAGATTTGGGAAGAGAAGAGGGCTCGAGTTAAGTGGGATAGGCTAATTCTGTCCACAGAACAAGGTGGTTTAATGTTACCTGATCTGAAAAGGTACTTTACAACTGCACAGTTAAAACTCACATACATACCTCAAGCAGAATGTTATAAATCAAAGTGGAAAAGGATGATGATGAAACAGGGTTGGGGAGATTGAGGAATAGAGACTAGGATTTTGGATGCCAGGGCTTAGAGAAAATAACAATAACCATACCGATTAGTATATTCATAAAGTAGCAGAAAATATTCTATGAACTAAGCAAGTGCAGGAGTGGAGAAAGAGCTTTACTAATACCTATGGCTCTATGAAAGGGTGTAGAAAGTAGGCAAGATGTGCCTAGAATTTACTGGAGGAAAGTAGCAAGAGAACAAAGGTATTGGGAGCAAATAACTTGGGAGAGAAAGTTAATAAGGTAGTATGAGGCTAGGCAGAAATTTAGACTGCAGGTTAGTGACTGCCTTTTATTATCAGGGATTGATAAGTGTACACTAAGAGGAAGGGTAGGAGGGAGATGAATTAAAAGACCAGCTCTGGTAGAGTTTTCAGTTGTTTGGGACAGAAACTGCTGTTAGAGTAATTAGTAGGGCAGACAAAATATTGCATGTAAAACTATACTAATCAATCGGAGGAGGTTAGAAAAGACTGGAAAAAAGAGAATGAAAAGGCAATTTACCAAGGAACAATAGGAAATTTTGTAAAGCTCCCACACATGCAGCCAAGTCCAAAAGGTTTAGGATATTTGTTTGATAATGTTTGCATTATCAAGACCACAGAGGAAGTTCCCCACATAGACAACAAATGCTGGATGTGTGATGGGAAGAGAAATGTTAATTCGGAACATATTTTTGGAAATGTAATGAGATGTCATATTTTAAAATTTCTTGCAGAGTTGTTTGATGGAAATGTTGCAGCAACAAATGGTTTTAACTAAGGAAATGATTCTTTTGAACTGATATGTAGGATCTGGATTGCCTAAACAAAGTAAGTGCTTTAATTTTATTGGTTGCCAAGAAAGCAGTTGCTAGACAATGAAATGAAAATCTGTACGCAACATAAAGGAGGTTATAGAAATTCTCAGAGATAAAAGAACTGGGAGTGGGCTGTATAAAAAAGGGAAGGAGCAAATGTCATAGAAATAAATGGAATTTGTTAGAACAACACATGCAGAATAATGTTCAGGAGGAGGAATGAGGTGTAACAGAAGGCAGAATTTGATTAATGCTGGAGTGAATCAAAGTCTTCAGAAGAAAAGAATATATGTATATGTGTGCATGTTTGCGTGTGTACTGCATGGCAGTAGCAATAGAAACTTATTATGGTTTGTTTTCTTTTCTGTTAATGCATGTAAATCCATGTTATATATTAAAATGTGATAATTTAATAATGATGTTTAAAAAAGGAAACTTGTGTAGCTGTCTTAACTTTTATTGACTGTGACATCTGATGTGTGTGTGTATGTGTGTGTATGTGCATATATGTGACATCTGATGTGTGTGTGTATGTGTGTGTATGTGCATATATATATATATATATATATATATATATATATATGTCCCTATCAAATGATAGAAAGCTCATTTGATAGAAACTCATTTCACTGACACCATAAGATAGAAAGCTCAAAACACTGAAAACTCATTTGACTGAAACTCCAAACACTGAAAATGCTGTATGCCCTTTTCCCCATGGTAGTGCGATCCTGGAGTTAGTATATATAGTTAGGGGTGTGTGGAGGGCACAGCCCCCCACATACTTCATATATTTTAAACCCTACACATGGATACTTATAACTACAGTGAATAACTGTTTGGAGAAAACAATAAACTATGTGGGGGGCTATGCCCCCACACCCCCCAATTGTGGGTGGCTGTGCCCCCCACACCCCCTAACTGTATATACTAACTCCAGGATCGCACTGCCGTGGGAAAAAGGGCATATAGCTTTTTCAGTGTTTTGAGTTTCAGTCAAATGAGTTTTCAGTGTTTTGAGCTTTCTATGTTTTGGTTTCAGCCAAATGATTTTCCATCAAATGAGTTTTCTATCATTTAATAGGGACCCATATATATATATGTGTGTATGTGTGTATATATATATATATATATATATATATATATATACACACACACACACACACACACACACACACACACACACACACACACGTAAATTTTTAACTTTCAAAACCTCGAATTGCTTATGCGTGAGACCGTAAGATCAAAGTTTTGAAATTTCAAAATTTAAATTAAAAAAAAAAACTTTTTTTTTTTTTAATACATTTTTGCAGGGAGCAATTAAATATACCAACCCTGAGATTGCACTACAGCGAGGAAAACAGTAAATCTGATGTCTTCCTCATGTATGGGTTATGGATCCGATCCTCGGATCCGACTTGGCCGCATTTTTTCAGACTAGGATCCAAATCTCGAGCTCCTACTAATACCCACGATGCCCTGCACTCCAACCAACCACTTCAGATCTTGTTTGCCACTGTGTAGTCTTGAGCACTTTGTGGAATTTTTTGGGTTTCTTCTACCAGATAATGCTTTTCTCTTTCCTGTTATATTCCTAGTTTTACTTCCTCCCCTCCCTTTTCTGAGTGTGTGCGGTCTCATAAATCTTTGAGGGCATCTTCGGAGCCACCTGCCAGGGTTGGGAGGCCCTCGGATCCGGCGAGTCCGAATCACTCCTCAGATCTGTTAGGGTCTTACTTGATCTCTAGTTCTCCTGAAGCCACCATCCCCTCCTCCTCCGATCTTAATCCTACGGATCCTGCAGCGAGGGGTCCTATGCCAGTGCTGGAGTTTGAGTCAGCTCCTCCACTTGGGCTACAGCATACTCCCTCTAGGCACTTCAGACCCCCATCAGTGGCTTCCTCCTGGTCTTCAAGGAGTCTTTTGTAGGCCGATGTGGACAGGATAATTAGGAAGATTTTCAAGACTCAGATCCAGCTAGGGGTCTTCTTCACTCCGTCCCCTGTGGGTTCTGTGAGTCTCTCTCTCCCTCTCCAAGTCCTGTCTCTCTCTCTCTCCCTCTCCAAGTCCTGCCTCCTTCTCTGATCTCTCCCTCGGCTTTGGAGTTTCAGGATCATAGCCACCTGAGGGATCCGGGATCGAGTGTACAGAGCCTGCTTTCCTCCATTCCAACCATTGCCTTGACCTCCTTGGCTCTGTTTTCTTTGGATAGTAGCATGTCTCAGATTCGGGAAGCTCCCATTTGATCTGGGGGGAGGGGTTCGACTCCTACCTTGTTGAAGCTGTCTCTTCCCCTCACCACTTCAGCGCTGAACAGTTCGGGTCCGATTCTACCAGAGACCCAGGGCTTGGGGATCCTAGCCCTCTCTTCATCTGTAGCCTTGGCTCTGATGGAATTGGGGAAGGATTCTCTGGATCCTTTGGCATTCCTAGTGGTAAAAAGGGCTTTCTCTAACCATAGGGATCCGGTCCCTTTGGGCTACGACCCATCCCATTCACTTCCCTTGGATCAAAGACTTGAGCCTGTCATTCCTGTCCCGAGTCAAGCCATCTAGACTGGCCTCGAAACTGTTCCCCCAGAGGGAGCCCCCCTCTTCCAAGACCTCCCCTGAACATCCCACAGAAGAGATTCCTTGTAATAGGATGTGTAAAAGGAGGTGCATTGACTCCCCCTCGGAGTCCATCACTGAGGATACGGACTTTGATGAATAGGACAGATCCCTCAGATCACCACTGGAGGGCATCTCCTTTGGAGACATTTTGGAGATTCTTTGGCAAAGAGGTGGTTGGTCAGCCCAACCTCCATCCTCAGAGGAGTCCGTATTTTTGGATGCCTTCAGAATGGGCCCATCTACATCATCGTGGGTGGTTCCCCTGGTGGATGAGCTCATGGATTTGGTGTCCAGCCAGGCTGGAAGTAGCTGGACTCTGTTGAACTGATACCCAAGCGCCCAGACAAATTTCTACCCCCCCCCAAAAGACAGACCTTATTGGACCAAGGGTATTCCAGTGGGATGCCATGGTTGTGGCAACAGCCACCAAAAAGGAGCTAGTGGAACAGAGCTCCACTGTACATCCACTAAACAGGGAGTCCAGAGAGATGGACAGGTTTGGTAAGTACATTTATGCCTCAGCTAATTTCTTGCTGAGGGCATTGAACTACCTGTCACATTTCACTCGCTTGCAAAGGGATCTGGTGAGAAAACTTTCAGACTCTCTGGCAGAGACCATGTCACCGGAGGACTTCAAGACCACCACCCCCCCGACTAGCCACTCTTTCGTCTTTGTCCAATTCTTACATGAGGCTGATTTCCCATTCCACAGAAGGTGCCTCACGGGCAGCCGTCTCGGGCATTGCTATTCAGAGACATGCCTGGGTGAGGCTTTGTGATTTTTATGCAGCCCTTTAAGGCGTCCTTTGTTAACACCCCCTTCAATGGATCCTCACTCTTCAGTCCATCGGTCAAAGAGACCCTAACCTGCAGTGAACAAGAAGAGAAGACCTTGTCTGCTGTCAAGGTCAAGTTCTTCACTCCACAGTGCAGCTTTTCTAGAAACCTGCACAGTGGAAGGAAAACTTGATTCCATAAATCCCAGGGGTCTTCCCAGGATCAACATGGGGATTCTTTCTCTAGGGGCAGAGGAGGAAATTTCAATGGGAGATGCTGCTCCAGGGGCAGAGGGGGTCCACAGAATCAGGGCTTCAGGGAACCCTTCTCGATAGGCCCTACCAGTGCTCCTGAAGCACTTCCTGACTTCTTATCTCTGGAGGCAGTTGTGGGGGGTGGTCGTTTTTCTCTGTACCCTACCGCCTGGACTGATACAATACAAAACAAGTGGGTGCTAAAGATTATATCCAGAGACTATGTTATTTCCTTTCTCATTCCTGCTCCAGAGAGGTCAGAGGCTCCCTGATGTTCCACCCAGTCAGAGGGAGTTCACAGTAGCAGAAATTCTACATCTACTGCAAAAAAGCATCACCCAAGAGGTTGCGACCGGGCAAAGAGGATTTGGAATTTGCTCTCACTTCTTTTTAGTGAGAAAGAAAAACGGGACCTGCGATACATTTTGGATGTAAGGAAATTAAATTTGCTCATAAAGAAGGCAAAGTTGCGAATAGTGACAGTTCAGTCCATTCTGCTGCTGCTGTGGAAGGATGATTGGATGTGCTCAGTGGACTTAAAGGATGCGTAGTGTCACATCAAAATAGACAGATGCTCCTGGAGTCATCTGCACTTCCAGTTTAGAGCCAGTTATTTTCAGTTCAGGGCTCTTCCCTTTGGACTCACCACAACCCCTGGGTTATTTACCAAATGTATGGCAGTAGCCATCGCTATTGATAATGTCCCTTCATACAAACCCTTCTTTTATGCCCAAGGTAGCTGTAGAAACCAATCTTGACCAGACTATTCAACTGCCTGTTTTCTTTCCAAATTTCTCTAATGCGGGAGAACGATTGTTGCATCCACTTGATGTTCACAGGCAGTTACGTTTTTACCTGCATAGGATGAAGCCCGTTGAAAAGCATAACAGTTGTTTGTGTCCTCCTCTCCTAGTCGTCTAGGTCAGGCAATTTCAAAGGTTACTCTTGCCAGGTGAATTACAGATTGTATTACCTTGATTTATAACAAGAATGGATTACAGCTACCTCGTCCTCCTAAGGCCCACTCTGTTAGATCTACTTCCATCTCGTGCACCTTCTCTTCCAGGGTCTCTTTAGATATCTGTGCAGCAGCCACTTGGTCTAAGGCTCACACATTTGTCTCACATTATAAATTGGACCTTGTTTCCCGGAGCAGGGCTTCATTCAGTTCGGCAGTACATATCCTTCCTTGAGAATCCCCCAAGAGATTTGAGAATCACCCAGGAGATGTGTAGCTGGAGACTCTACCAAAACATGAGGAGGAATGAAAGAGACAGCATCAGATTTATTAGTTATGTACTTACCATAACTTGGTATCTGTGTTGTCTTCTTTCATTCCTCTTCATATTTCCACCTTGCCATCCCCCTTCCTGGTGCACTAGAACACCTGGAAAGAACTTTTTAAGAATTGTTGTTCCTGATTTTGAGCCCCTGGTTATGGACGTATACTTAATTTTCCTTCTCTGCTCTCTGTTATCTAATAGGTGGCAAACTCGATCTGAGGAGGTTGTTTGGAGTGCAGGGCACTGTGGGTATTGGGAGGAGCTGGAGACTTGGATCCTAGTCTACAGAAATGCGGCCGAGTTGGATCCAAGGATCGGATCTGTAACCCATACATAAGGAGGAATGAAAGAAGACAGCACACATACCAAGTTGTGGTAAGTGCAGTACATAACTAATAAATATACCATTCCATGCTGTACAGTGATTTACATTTAAATGGTTCAAAGTTTCAAAACTTAGATCTTATAGTCTCGACCTTAAGAAGTTCAAGGTTTTGAAAGTTTGAAAATCTATATATAGTGGTTAGTGGTGCCTAAAGTATGAAAATAGCATGTTAATATCTCTATGGGAACTATGCTTACATGCAAGTCTGCCAAAGTTTATTTGGTTTAAAGGCAGCAACACTGCAATGTCAGTGCTACTGGATCTGATCCCTTTCGTTGCCTCATGGGTGGAACCTAAAAATTGTAGGCATGAAAAGCAGAATCATAGTTTTGATCACCTAAGAAATGAACCAAACATATTTACAGATACAAGGATGTTAAAACATGTGCATGCTACATTTAGTTCAAGAAGCAGTTTACAATTTCAGAACATTGAAGAAAAAATGGAATCATGCTTAGCAGAGCTTTCTGTATAAGATGTCGCCATAATTAAGAATGGGATGGCTTATGTTACAGGGATAGCAGCATATCATATGCATACAAGTATGTAGAAAGATATTAAGACATTAGAAAAGTGTGTGAGCTGCAGGAAAGGGTGCCGTGAGGATATGACAGAGGAGTAAGAGTGGCATGCAGGGGGAAGAGGAGTAGAAAGAAGAGAAAGTGTGAGAGATGTGAAGAGAAGAGGGAGGCAGGAAAAATGAGAGGCAGTTAATGAGGGGATGACAAGATGAGATAAGGAAGGAAGTTAAAAATAGGGATAAAGGGATGTGGGAGAGCTGCAGGTTTCATGTAATGTGACCCGAGGGAGTGCAGCTGCACTTTGAAGAGGTGTTCCTTGAGATGTTTGAAGTCTGAGTACTTTTTGGACCTCTCTGATTGAGGGAGGAATGGAGTTACATAATTTAAGTGCGAGGATGTAGAATGCTTGTTCAGTGCCATGAAGTTACGTTTTTGGAGTTTGTAGGGTAGGTTGAGACTAAGATACCCTTGAGGTTATCTGTTGGGGTTTTGGTGAAGAGTTTGAGTGAGAGGTGATGATGTCTCATGAGAAAGGGCTTTGATAATTAGTGTTTCTAGTAGGAGGTTGGCTCTCAAATGTATTTGGAGCCATTTGGCTTTGGCAAGCATTAGGCAGTGGTGCTCTTTAATGGGGGAATTAGTAATGAACCAGCAGATTATATTTTATTGGAGATGTTTGCAAGATGGTATCAGTTTTCGTTGAGGCTGCAGCTTTTATAAATTGGTTTGCTTATCCTGTGCATTTGTGAAATCTTCATTATCTTTGATTTACAAGACCTGTAGGAAGGTAGTTAGGTGCGTTTATGCTTGGATATATTTTCTCATCTACATAGACTGCAAGGACTGGTGTTGAGTTGAAAAATGTCCTAGTACTGAATAATTTTAGGTAAAAGTTGAAAATTAAAGACAGGATGGACAAGGATAATTTGAAGTGAAATACATTGGTGGAGAAGCTAGTGTCAGTCTCTAAAATTCTCTCCTTTTAAGCGTGCACTCAAACTAGTCATTTTTAGTGGTTGAGGAGGATTGTATTTCACAAAATTTCTGACCCACTACATCAGCATATGCTACATCGATCACAAATGGTTGATGCTTAATAAATCGGGGTGGGGGGGACAATATTTTATGCAGGGGCTGTGCCCCCATATAACCTGCTAATAACATATATATCTATATGTACACCAACTCCTCATTTGCCACTTTATAAGGATTCCCCAAATCAAATGTTGACATCCTGTGATGAACTGGCAGTTTGATAAAACAAGCTTCTGTCATAAATGTTCAGTGTACCAAACATAGAGTAAAACACACTGAACCTTTGCGGAGCATGTAGTTTGTCGTGTTCTTGTCAAAAAAGAGAGCTCTCCTGGTCCTAGCTGAGATCTCCTCTGGTTCGAGTGGGTCTTAGCCACCTCAGGGCCTATTTTCTGCCCCCATGATGGACATATTAGAAGTGCTTGTGGAAGTCTAGGGGCCTTCCCTCAGTCACATAAATACTGGAAAGTGGAATACATTCTCCTTTTGTGCACAGTGATTCATCTAAATCTTACTTTGACCAGTTCTGAGTAATCCTGACTTTTACTAGGCATCTTGGTGAATGTATCAACTGTTCCTGTCCATCCTTTAGAGGTGAGAATTTTAGCCCAACACTAGCTGGTCTGTAAATTTTGTAAAGGGGCTCCCTTTTTGTATTGTAAAGAGCTTTTGCTGGTGGCCATCACTTTTACTTGCAAGAACTGTGCAGGTTATGTATAGGAAACTGTCAGAACTTTTTTATGGACCGAATGTCCTTTGGACCATTCAGAGTTTCTTCCTGAAAGTGGTTTTTGAACTGCTCTATAACTAGTCCATTCATCAGTTTTTCTTCACTGAGGTAGAAGACATGGCTCAGAGAGCTCTTTACACCTAAGATGTGTAGCATCAACTCATTTAATCTGCAGCAGGTCCATGAGTTTAGGAAGATAAAACTACTGATGTTCAGTTATGTCACTGATGTGTTAGTATTAACTACTTAGATTTAGGGACTTAGCTACAGACATCCCTGTTCATCTGGCCTGACGTATAGAGCTTGGAACTCTTCCTAGGCACAGTATTTGTCTTTGCCGTGTAACATCAAAACATTTGCAGTATAAAGCAGAAATCTGCTCCACTTAAATTCATTATAACTTTCTTGCTGCTATGATTTCTGTGGCTCTAGATTTTAGCTTCAAGAAAAGTTAACTGTGTTTCTTGCATGGTTTGGCCTGCTTCTGGACCTAGATAAATACCCTGTTGCAGTGCCTTCTTTCTTCCTTGTGAATTGTGCCATAGCTGCTGTTAATATATTATTTGGATGGTGGGACATCAGACTTATGTCTGGAGTGAAAAAGGGTAGGTGGGCCTATATTGGGCAGATTCCCCATAGGGACTGCCACAACCACTAGCTGTTTTGTCTAGTCCCAGAAAATTTCATGTAAGGACGTTCTATTTGTCAGGGATTTACTCTGAAAATGATGCAGAGTAAGGGAACATTTCCTGCAGCACTACCTTGATTGAGGCCTTCTCCTGGTCTGCTGTGGAATCTGCTGGATTATCTTTTTCTTCCTTCATAAAAAGCAATGTAAAGAGAAGGCAGAAAGAGATGCAGGAGACGTGAGCCCAGGTATCTAATGTTCCAGCTCTGTCAGAGGGTGCAGATCCTATCAGAGCACTTTTGCAGTCTCCTTACTGAACAAATATTAATTGACAGGCCTCTGAGAGCACCCCTTTAGATGCTGCCATATCTGCAGACAGTGGCGCATCTGTCTGGACTGGCATATGAGAGGTAGTTTCCATGGATGGCCAGGCTTAGAACATATGGCAGCAGTGAAGGAGGAAACTGGATTTCCACAGGGCAGAGAAGTCACAGGGCTTCTAAATTTAGCAGCAGAGGAGCTCAACTCACCCTACTGCTAGCATTGGAGGAGACCTGAGACCACATGTACTGCAGGGTCTGCCTCTTTATGGAAGTGAGGAACAGACTAATGCAGTCTGTCCATTGTACATCCCACCCACACACATGATGTTGTGGGAATGTGCTGGGGAAGGGGTAGTAGCAGGGGAAATTCTCCCACAGCAGCAGTGAGACGCAAACTCCAGATGTTGATCTCCTTGCCAGCTCCAGTCTCCTAATTGGAGTTAGTCCAGGAGAGGCCAGGAAGGCTCTGTAGACCCAGCGATTGAGAAAAGACATTGAGATCCACTTAGTGATTGAGAGGAGACTTTGGGATCCACTGATGGTCAGCTATGTGAGAGACAAAATAGGTAGAAAAAGACAGATAAACAAATATCTGCCACATCATGGAACAGTTAATCTTGGCCAAAGCAAAACACATGGACTTGAAAAACCTTACCAAGTAGGTCATGGAGTTTTTAGCTTTGGTTTAAAAGCAATGGAAGCTATACTGCTTTTTCTAAGAGGTAGTCTGCAGCAGTACAGTTCTCTAGGGGGATGGAGACCCCCTGTGTTATGTGCACTGGATGAGAACAAGGCTGGTTTACATCCACCTGAGCTGACCTTTTGCAGGCCTGACCATATGGAAGAGGATAGGAAGGGGACTCTTGGCTGCCTCAGGGTGGGATGGGAGTGACCTTTATCTTTTCCATTTCCAAATGATGACTCCTTTCTTTGATGCTTCATAGCTGACTTGAATGAAGGAAACAGAAATGAAGCCTTGGTCAGAAACATAAATTGTAATGGTGATCATGCAGGACAAATTGACCAACATTTGCAGTTTTTGAATTATTTGGGCCCTTTTTGTCCATGTTTCCATGGTAAGGTACTGACATTGAAGCTGCCACCACAAAACAAAATAAAGATGAAATGGCAATCAATGTGTTAGATGCAGCAAGTACAAATACCACTCTCAATAGTTGCAATAAACTTCTAACTGTTCATAGCAAAAATATTCTAAACACTGTAAAAAAAATAAAAAGACAGCAGCAACAAGTAAGAAAACTAATGTCAGACCAGTGACAGGGAGGGATATACTGCAGAAAAGTCAGCAACCATTTAGGTTTAGTGGTAAGAAAATGAATAAACTGACCACACACACACACACACACACACACACACACACACACACACACACACACACACACACACACACACACACACACACAATGAAAGATAGTCCGGGCTATTTTCTTTAGCTAGATTATACTGTATGTGACTGAAGAAATCTGAATGTGGAGTGCTTGGGCCAAAGGGTTATGGGTAACAGAGGTGTTTTCGTAGCTTTGCTATGAAATTTTTCCCAGACTATGTCCTGACGGTCTAAGTCCTGATAGTGATGACAGTTATGTAGTCTTAATCATGACAAAAACCTTTCTATTCTGTCTTATAAGATGATCTACAAGGAGCTGTCCGTTTTTGTTGATCACACACACTTGTCTGTCATCACTGAGCTTGTTTTGCCCTTCCATACAGCTTGGTTGTTGGCGTTCCCCGTAATTGTGGGAAATATACTTTAAATATTACCTGCTAAGAGTGTTGGAGTAAAATCTACAGTGTATTTTCTTGATTTTTCTGTAAATTTGCTTGCTGTGTGGTTTATGGGTTAAGCAAAAGCTAAGGGACTAGGTGTGCTCTGTTACTGTGGCACATTATGTGGTGGTACACTCTGTAGTATGCAGTATTGTAATGGAAGAAGAGTAGGCATTCTATAGCTATGTCAAGAATCTAAATGGCAGTGCTCAGATCTGGCATTAAATATACTGATCCCAAGGATATTGCCAATATCCTGGCAGATCGATTTAGTGCCAACTTCACCCCCTAAAGGACCCATCTCAGTACCAAAAGTTTGCCAAATTCCGTGGAAACCGCACTCTCCAAAGCTAAGAATACAGCATCCATGGGACCAGATGACATCTCGGGCTGTGTACTACATGAACTACAAAATGAACTGGCCCCTCACCTAAGTGTCATGTTTAATCATAGCCTCACCTCAGGCTTTGTGCCCACTCAGTGGTGCACAGCTACAGTTATCCCACTCCACAAGAGGGGATCCACCTTTGATCCTGGGAACTACCGTCCCATCAGTCTGAAGAGGCTGATCTGCAAGGGCATGGAACGCATTATCATGGAAATTATAAACAAAGACATTGGCAACCTTCAAACACTGGACCCCACCCAGTTTGGGTTCATGAAGGGCCGATCTTGTCTCCTGAACCTGACTGACTTCTTTGAATAAGTCTCCAGAGCTGTTGACGAGGGTAAGGTGGTCCACACAGCCTATCTGGACCTCGCCAAGTCCTTCGACACCATCCCCCACTCTGGAATCATAGATAAACTTACTAAGCTGGGCATAAATCCTTATGTCACTCAATGGGTTGTCAGCTGGCTTACTGACAGAACCCAGATTGTAAAAGTAACAGACTCCAAATCCATCTCCAGACAAGTGACAAGTTGGAGTACCCCAGGATTCAGTCCTGGGACCGGTCTTGTTTGGCATCTACTTCTCTGAAGTACAGGCCAACACTAAGGGACTCTGGCTAACAAAGTTCGCAGATGACTGCAAACTGGGAGCCATTATTGAATCCCCAAATGATGTGGATATTCTACAAAAGTGCCTTACAGAAGCAGATGCTTGATGCCAGAGCCATGGGCTCAAGCTTAATGCCAATAAATGTATATGTATAGTTATCCCCTTTGGGAAAAGCCATGTACCCATGAATTACCACATAGGTGGCAGTACACTAAACTGAAAGTGTGATAAGAGACTTAGGGACACAGGTGGACAATGGTCTCACCTTTGATGACCACATCACCACAACAGTCAGGAAATCCTTCTATGTGGCACACCTCATTACTAAGGGCTTTTCATCCAGAAAAAAGGTCATTGTCCCACTGTACTCATCCCTCATTAGACCCATTATAGAGTACAATGCCCCATTTGGTATGTACCTCACAAGACATCTGCAACAGCTGGAAAGGCCGCAGAAATACCTCACTAAAAGAATCGCAGGCCTAAAGCAGATGTCCTGTGCTGACTGTCTAAAAAAAACTCCATCTATACTCTGTCAGAGGTGATCTCTGCTTAACATACAAGGCCATGTCAAACCGTGAGCTGTTGGACATGCTCCACTTAAAGAAATCCCAGTCCCTCAGAGCCACACGCTGCAGGGATCTAAACCTTGTCATCACAATGAGCAAAACCTGCTTGACCCAGAGACTCCTTATACTCTGGAATATACTGCCCATACATGTCAAGCAGAACACCTCCTTGGCCCTCTTCAAAAGGAACCTTGATAATTGGATGAGAGATAGGAAATTCACCCCCGGGGATCACATCAGTCGCCCTGCTAGACAGGGGTCCAGGGAAGTAAATATTGTGGGAAGAAATATCCAGGGAATTGTTTGGCTAGGCTTGTATAGGCTCTAGGGTTGATAGCCTAGTACCAGCTTATGAACCTATGAATCCAAACACTGACTTATGGCCGTGGAGTAGAGCATTCTCTAATTGATCAGCTAATGTGTTAAGGTCATATTAAGTTTATTTTTGGAAAAGCTGCATAGGATGTTAAAAGATAAAATATTAGGAACTTTTATCAAGCATTCGTTGTCGTTACTGAATCTTGTAAAGCTACTTTTTAAGAGTGTCAATACTTTTTGTCAGTTAGTTTATATATGAACATTTGATTATACATTTTAGGCAGAAAGATTTTTATATATATATATATTTATATATATATATATATATATATATATATATATATCTTTCCCTTGATGACAGTAGAGCTAAGTTGCATCAAACAGCCTTAGTTGGACTGCTAGATGGCTAGATTTTGTTGGTGTTAGTCTGTAGCACTGGTGGAGATCTGCATCTGTGATAACAAGTTTCATATACCATTGTTGTAATTTTCCTGCACTTGACACACACAACACTCTGCCAGTAATCATACACACAGATTATCTGCTTCTTTGTTGTACGCTATGTCCACGTGTTCACTAGTAGTTACAGCACGTGGGATTTTGTCCAGCTTTCTGGTTGTATCCATGTACTGCTGTATCTCAACAGTACGGAGTCTATACATCCCTGGGTTCATTGCTTTTTTTTTCTGTCTTTTTTTTTTAGATGTCGGGATGGCGTAGGACTGTAACTTCTGCTGGCAGAGTCTGTTGCCATAATGTCTGAGTGTGTTCCAGCTCTTTGTTTCTTTGATTCTACTTACTGTTGCTGTATATTTTTTTATCTTGGGTAAGAAGACATATGATGCTTCTTTGCTCTTGCATGGGCTTTATACCAGCACTAAGTGCTTCATATCTGCCTATTGGTAGCAGTGCAGTGCACATAGAAAGCAGATTCTGTGTGCAGTGCACATAGAAAGTAGATTCATCAATGGTGCATTCAGGGCGGCCACGGTGGTGCAGCGGTTAGCATTGCTGCCTCACAGCAAGAGGTTGTCCGGTTTGATCCTCGGCTGGGGTGCCTTCTGTGCGGAGTCTGCATGTCCTCCCTGTGGTTGCGTGGGTCTCCTCCAGCTGCTCTGGTTTCCTCCCACATCCCAAAGACATGCTGTAGGTGGATTGGACACTCTAAATTGGCCCTAGGTGTGAGTGCGTGCGTATGTGGGCTCCTTCTGTGGAAGGTTGGGCACCAGGCTGGCGACTCGACACCATAAAACTCCACTACCAATCATGAGCGGACAGGTGATCCGCTGTGGCAACCCCTAACTGGGAAAAGCTGAAAGAAGAAGATCTGTGCATTCAGTTATAGTTTTTTTTTTTTAAAACGGTTGCAGGGATTTTATTTTGGGTGTGCTTTACTTCTGGAGTGTGATTTTATTGGTACAGCAGCTCTGCATTGACCCATGTCATTACTAGCTCACATTTGTTAGGTATGTAGTGCTTTTATTTCTGTCTAATTTGGGGGTGAACTGCAGTATACACAGCCCAGAACTGCTTCAGGAGTCAGAAATTTTACATCAGTTCTTTAGTTGTATTTATGTGTTTCCAGTCTGTGTGGGGAAAATGGTAATGCTCCCTTGTGTAGCTTTTCTTAGAAGCAGTTGGGTAGTGTGTGTGTGTTTGTGTGTGCACGCACACTTGCATGTAATATATATATCAGAGAGAGAGAGAGACGGGTATGTAGAGATATATCTCCATCTCTATATATCTATATATGTTTTTCTGTGTCTCTCTCTCTCTCTATATAAATATATATATATATATATATATATATATATATATATATATAGAGAGAGAGAGAGAGAGATGTGTGTGCACGTGTGTATATATATATATGGATATATATATATATATATATATATATATATATATATATATATATATATATATATATATATATAAAATAGTGTGTGTGTGTATGTATATGTATATATATATATATATATATATATATATATGTATGTATATATAGGTTCATAGGTTCATAGGTTCATACTAGGCTATCTGCCCAAGGGCATTTATAAGCCTAGCCCATAGTTATGTGGCTTTCGCCACCCCTTTAGTTTGAATAAAAACTATGCCTATCATTTTGCTGTGCCTCTGTCAAGCAGTGACGCTGAAGTAATCCCTGGGGTATATCTGCAATCTCCCATCCATTGGTCAAGACTCCTCTTGAACAAGACCAGAGAGGTGCTCTGCCTCACATGTACCGGGATTTTGTTCCACAGCATAGGGAGTCTCTGGGTGATGAATCTGTCCCTCCAGCACGTTCTATTTATAACCGTGTCAAGGTTTAAGTCTCCGCCCTTGTGGTTCTGAGGGATCTAGATTTTTTGAGGTGAAGCATATTCATCAAATCTGGGTTTGACATGGCCTTATATGTCAGGCACAGGTCACCTCTGAGCAAGCGGTATGAGACTGAATAGAGCTGGAGTTCTTTCAGTCGGGCAGCATAAGACATATTTTTGAGACCCTTTATCCTTTTGGTGAGGAACTTTTGGGGCCTTTCAAGCTGCAGCAGGTGTCTGGTCAGATACATTCCGAACGGGGCATTGTACTCAATCATACGTCTAATAAGTGATGAGTACACGGGGACGATGACCTCCCTTGATCTAGATGTGAATCCCTTCATGATCTGGTGGGTGATATAGAAGGTTTTCCTAACTACTTTAGCAACATGAGTGTCAAACGAAAGGCTACTGTCAACCTGGGTCCCCAGATCTCTGATGACTTTTTCTGTGCTCAGTGGATTGCCACCTATATGGTAGCTAGGGGTAGCCTTGTTTTTCCCAAAGGGTATGACTATGCATTTTTTGGCGTTTAACTTCAGGCCATGGCTCTGGCACCAGTTATCCATTTCTGTGAGGCCCTTCTGGAGGATATCTGTGTCAGATGTGTTTTCGACTATGGCCCAGTTTGCAGTCAACTGCAAACTTTGTCAGCCATAACCCTCCTGTGTTTGCTTGTACTTCAGAAAAGTAGATGCCGAACAAGAGTGGACCCAGGACTGAGCCCTGTGGGACACCACTTGTGACAGGCTTTGAGTCTGACATGGCTCCAGCAACTCTGACCCTGTGGGTTCTGTCACTTAGCCAGTTTGCAACCCATCTTGTGATGTATGGGTTTACATTCAAGCTGATGAGTTTTTCGATGATACCTGAGTGGGGTATTGTGTCAAGGCCTTTGCCAGGTCGAGGTAGGCTGTATGGACTGCCTTTCCCTCATCAATGGCCTTGGTGACTGTCTCGAAAAAGTCAACCAAGTTTAAGAGGCAGGATCTGCCTTTGACAAAGCCAAACTGAGTTGGATCCAAAGTCTGCAAGTTCCCTATGTCTTTATTTATGAGTTCCATTATGATCCTCTCCATGGCTTTGCAGATAAGGCTTGTCAAGCTAATGGGGCGGTAATTTCCAGGGTCTGTGGAGGCACCGCCCTTATGAAGTGGGACCACAGTCGCCGTGCGCCACTCCTTGGGTGCGTATCCTGAGGTGAGGCTAAGATTAAACAGCTGTCCTAACTGTGGGTTTAATTCCTCATTGAGTTCATGAAGCACACAGCCGGGGACACCATCCGGTCCCATGGATGCTGTGTTTTTGCCTTAGTGAGGGCAGTTCTCACCTGGGCGTTGGAGATGTTTGGGGGCTACAATCCTCTGGAATAGATATCTCTCCTTTTGGGGAGGGGAGAAGTTTGCACTGAACCTGTCAGCCAGTATGTTGGCAATGTGTGTAGGTTCAGTAATTTTCACATCATTTTGAACTAATTCTGAGCATATCTGGGAGTTTCCTCCTAGGTTTCTAACATAGCTAAAGAAGGCCTTATGATTCTCTTTAGAGTCCTTGGCGATTTTTCTCTCAAAATTTGCCTTGGATGATTTTATGAGAGCTCTTAGTTTTTACTTATAATGATCAAAGGTGTCTTACCTTTCAAGGATTTTGCTCTATCTTGTAGTAGCTTCCTCCTTTTGTTGTAGAGCTTGTTTATGGCTGGGGTCCACCAGACTGGACGCTTGCCTTTGGTACAGAGAGTCTTAGTTTTGTTTGGGATTGCCTGATCCATGCAGTCCTGTAGGTGCTGGTAGAAGGCATTTGTAAGTGATTCAGCGGTTTGAGTAATGTTTACCACTGGCTCAGGGGCCTTAAAGGAGACCACACTAGTTTTTAGAAGTGTGAAATCGGCTTTTGAGAAGTTTTTCACTGTGGTCTTTTTGTTTCAGGTGGGGCGGGATGAGGACCTCCAGCGAGATTAGTTTATGATCTGATCTCACCAGTGAGGGGTATACTTCTGGTGTTGAACATTTTGATCCCATGTTCGTGATGATGAGATCAAGTATGTTTTCTCCTCTTGTGGGATGGTGACTAGTTGTTCCATGGCATTTGAGTTTATGAACTCCAGGAATCTTTGGGTTAGAGTGTTCGGGCTTGAGTAGTGTTCCCAGTCTATATTAGGGTAGTTAAAGTCACCTAGTATGATGGTGTTTGGAGATACATTTATCCCTCCAATGTTTTCAGGAAGGCCATGTGAGGTTCCTGAGTTTGAGAGGGTGGCCTGTAACATGCTACAAATTGCAGAGCAGTCTTGCCTATGGTTAATTGCACCTGGATGGTCTCCGATGCATCATGCGTTGCCACCAACCTTGAGGTGTGGGTGTCCTTTATGAATATGGACACCCCTCCTTTCTTGGTGTTGTCCGGATTTTGGGGCGGAACGCATGATATGAGGTGAAACCTGTTAGTGCTGGGGTGCTCTCAGGAGCCTTGAACCAGGTTTCTGTCACAGCACAGACATCGATGTTCTCCATATTGAGAAGGGCCTCGAGTGCGTGCATCTTGAGATTGAGACTTCTGGCATTGAGCAGCATTACCCTTAGTTTTTTTCCTTTTTGGTGTTCTAGGGTGGTAGGTTTAGAATTTGAGCCTTGCCTAAAAAGGCACTATGGGGTGGCAAGAGCCTTTGCCAATATCCGAAGCCCAGGGTGACAGGTGCAAGCCGTCCCTTGCGAAGCAGCGTGGCTTGTCCAGCATGTCATCCCAGGCAGACAGACATTGATCCCCTTTGAATGACACCAGAATTTAAGCCAATTATTAAAGCTGATCATCTTATCACTGTATTGTGGCATCATTCTAGGTGAAGGTAGGATACTGCTCAAGGTCAGGGTCATACCTGCCTGGGCTACATAATCAGAGAGCTCCTCGATGTCCCTTTTCATGTAGTCCAAGGAGGTACGCCTCAGGTCCTTGACACCAGCGTGGACAATGACTGAGTCGCACTTGTACCTGCTGTTGAGAGACCTGAGTGCTTGCGTTATGTGGCGGATTCTAGCGCCTGACAGGCAGCTTACTGTGACCTTCTCTTTACTCAGTCTGGTGAGCGGGACGTCAGTGTGTCTGACTATGGAATCACCAATGACAAGTGTGTCTGGCATTTTGTTTGGCCTTAAGGGCTGTGACTGTTTGACACTCTGACTGTGTGGTCTATGTGTTGCATGTGTTGGGTCGTGAGGTGGTAGTTGTTTGGGTGTCTGCTTTGGTGGCCTCTGCTGTTTTGGTAAATTTTTGATCAGAGCCTCCGAGTATGTCTTTGTATGAGTATGTGTATGATTTGAAGTTGTGATGGTACCATGTGTGACTGGGTATGTATTGTGTGTGGTTACCTTCTCCTCCTGTCTGGTCTTGCCAGTCCTATGTTGAGAGAGCTCAGCCTCCAGTTTGGCCGTATAGTTGCATCTCTCGCATGTATTTGTGTTTTGTGGGAGAAGGAGAGGATTGTCTGTGTACATGAGGCAGTTGTAACATTGCCTCAATATTCCCAGGTTCACCAGTTGAGCTGGAGAGGACACTAGCAACTGATCCCTCGACATACTAGAAGTAGTAGATAAAGAGACTTTCAAAGGACTCGGGGAAGTGGGTTTTAGGCTGGTGGGGTACTATCTATAATAAGAGTGCTTTATCAAGGTGCAAGTACTGTAGGAGTAAGTGCTAGGCTTTACAGATAGAGAATAGTCTACTTGGGAATCAAGTAGAGATGAACTTTTCAGTTATAGGATATGCTGGTTAGATCAGCAGTACAGCTCGAGGAAGGTAGTTTTAAGGGAAAATTGGAAGAGTGGAATTTAGATGGCCCAAATAGTTTAACCTTGTTTAACCGCCGCTGCTCTTGTGTGCAACAGTGGTAACTCCGCTAAATCAAGGCTTACACGCTTAGCGTGTTTTATAGCAGGGGGCTGAAGGGAGCTAGGAATTGGCCCAAAACGACCAATGGACTACTAGTTTCTGGCTGAAACTTCACCAAATCAGACAAAAAGGCCGCTCAGTGCCTCCCACTCCCACTGGTAAGCAAAGAAACTTCCTCCTCCCTAATAAGGCAATGGATCAGTAACAGGAACTAAAAACAAAGCCCAGGGATCAGCAACTCTGAAACTGGACTACTGTAGTTCAGTAAGGCGGGAAAACAAGAGATTTTTTTGTTTTATTACAGAGACAAGGAAAAAAACAGACAGTAATTGCTGTAAATCGGCTAGCGCACTTTAGTGTGTAGCCTACAGAAACAATTTGCAACAATTAGTAACTTAAAGTGCAATAAACAGTGTAAAATGCAGAAATCACTTAAAGTAGCAATAAAACAGGCGAAATGCAGTTGCTAGCTTAAATAACAGTGGGAAAGCCACAAAAAATACTTATATCTGGTAGAAAGTCACTCTTTTAGCTCTCTGCTGCTTGGATCACCCTGCAGGCCACCACGAGGATCTGTGCTGAGTTGGTACAAGCTGGAAAACACGTGTTTAGCGTGTTTTATAGCAGGGGGCTGAAAGGAGCTAGGAATTGGCCCAAAACAACCAATGGACTACTAGTTTCTGGCTGAAACTTCACCAAATCGGACAGAAAGGCTGCTCAGTGCTTCCCACTCCCACTGGTAAGCAAAGAAACTTCCCTCCTCCCTAATAAGGCAATGAATCAGTAACAGGAACTAAAAACAAAGCCCAGGGATCAGCAACTCTGAAACTGGACTACTCTAGTTCAGTAAGGCAGGAAAACAAGAGATTTTTTTTTTGTTTTATTACAGAGACAAGGAAAAAAACAGACAGTAAATGCTGTAAATCGGCTAGCGCACTTTAGTGTGTAGCCTACAGAAACAATTTGCAACAATTAGTAACTTAAAGTGCAATAAACAGTGTAAAATGCAGAAATCACTTAAAGTAGCAGTAAAACAGGCGAAATGCAGTCGCTAGCTTAAATAACAGTGGGAAAGCCACAAAAAATACTTATATCTGGTAGAAAGTCACTCTTTTAGCTCTCTGCTGCTTGGATCACTCTGCAGGCCACCACGAGGATCTGTGCTGAGTTGGTACAAGTGTATATATATATATATATATATATATGGTTACACTTCAAAACATTTAAAACTCGTAACATCTAAATTCAAAACATCGAGACCAAAACATCTAAAACTCATAACATCGAAAATGTATAATATGGAATAGTGTATCATGAAATGTGTAAATGTCATAGTTTAATCTGTTATTCTTGTTGATATCAGTATGAGATGTTGTAGTTTTCATTTATATAGTGTTTATTTTGCATTCGGTATGTGGTTTTTAGGCTGTACAGAGAAGTGATTTGGACATTATGCACATTCTTTATGGTGATCGCAGTATAGTGGAGTTAGGAAATTGTTTTTTTCCCACTGTAGTGTGATCTTGGAGTTGGTATATTTAATTCATGGGGGGTAGGGGCAGAGCCCTAGACATGGGGGGTGCAGAGGGGCTTGACCCCCCCCCCGCAGAAACATAGTAAAAAGTGTATTTGTTAGTTTGCTGGTGTTATAGGTGGAGGGGATGTTATTTTCATGTGATTTGTAGTGTTCAGTGTTGTGATGCAAAGTTTCGATGTTATGGGTTTTAGATGTTTTGGGTTTTAGATGTGGTTTCAGTGTTTTGAATTTAGATGTTATGAGTTTGATGTTTTGAAGTGCAACTTATATATATATATATATATATATATATACATATACACACACACACACACACACACACACACACACACACACACACACGTTTTGGCTTTGGTTGAAACTGTCATTTGTCAGCACCTGTTTGACAACACACTTTGACAGGTGTGTGATCTCAGCGTTATTATAAATAATTTGCAGGGGGTGCAGGAGGTCTTCCCCCTGCAAAACCAATGTTTTTGTGTGCTTTTTACTTACACTGAGAGCAGGTCTTTTAGAATCTGGCCCCTAGTGTAAACCTTTTTATAGAAGGGCCTTACACAAAAGTAAGTCAAGGTACATTGTCTTTCAGAATCTGAGCAGAATCATACTGAGAGCAATTCTTTTGGAATCTGGCCCATGTACTGGCGATATTTGCAATGTTGACCATTTTTGGTCGATGTTAGGGTGATTTAGTCTGTCACTATATATATATATATATATATACATATATATATATATATATATATATATATATATAGATGTGTGTGTGTGTGTGTGTGTGTGTGTGTGTGTGTGTGAAGACAGGTAGCCTAAAAACAATCTAAACAGCAGAATGTTGAAAAGCAACAAAAAAAAAAAGTTGGTAACGCACTGCACATGCTCTGAGAAATAACCTCACATCTAACAATAAAACAATGATGTTCTGTAGTCCTATCTTGCCTTCATTCTTACATATGGGATCGGTTCCAATTCGGCCTATTTACAAGCTCAAAGTCTTCTAGTTGGGTTGTGGCTAGGTAGGTATCCCATGGTGCACCAGTACAATCCCCAGATCTCGTTTGCCTTGTTGAGTTCAGATGTGCTTCATCTTGGCTGTGCCAAAGTTTTACACATTTTCTTCAAATTTGGATATATCTTCTATTTTGAAAGTGTTTTCTAGCATTCCATAGCTCTAGTTAGTGTAGTGTTTGCATTTAGATAGATAACGTTTAGTAGAGCAGCTTTGTGTGCATTTTAAGTACAGTTGGCCTTAAAGTACTTGGTATCTTGTGTGCCAGTTATTACTTTGTTGTTATAGTTGTTTAGACTCCTAAATTACTGTTTTCATACCTTTGATATTAGTAGTTGTAGGCACCTTTTGCGCTTAGTTTAAGCTATGTGTGCTTGCTTAAATACTGTAAATAATAACTTTTTGCGGAGCCTCCGCTTGCTGTTATTTTCTGTTAGTAGTGTTGCAGACAGAACGAGGTTTATTGACCTTGTTCTTTGCATTTTCCTCAGTTCAAATTATAGTCTTGTTCTAGTTTGTGTGCGAGCTAGAGGACCCAGTCCTCGTGGTGTTTCTTTACTGTTCCTGTAGGGCTAGGCCCGTTTAAGTTAGAGGACCTCGTCCACCCACTTTCTTTCCTGTGTGTGTAGGTGAGTTCATCTTCTATGAGATGTTTAAGAAAGGCAAAGACCATAAGCCATCTGGCTTTAACAAATGCATAAAATGCTCACAGAAGATGTCCATAGTGGATGGCCACAGTAACTGCGTTTACTGTCTTGGGGTCATCCACTTACAAGAAACTTGCTTATTTTGCCACTCTTTTAGTGCTAGGGTGTTGCAAGAAAGGAAAAATAAGCTCATTCTAAAAGGTCTGTTAAAGCCCTCATTTGAGGAAGATCTGACTAGCTGTTCCTCCTCTAATAGATCTCAGGGATCTGAAAAGGAAAAGTCCAAATCCTCTAAGAGGCTCTCCCCGGCACCGGCTGGTGTCTCTGAGCCACCTCTTAAAATTATTAAGCCTGACAAAATTACTGTCTCATCGGCTCCACTCAGTTTGGACCCGATCGAGAGTTTTACTACTGTGGTTACAGGGTCACCGCCAAGTAGTTCGGAGCCGACCACTGCGAGTATTCAACGGAGCTGGTTTGTGGACCCTTTACCGGTTTCCCCTACATTGAAGTCACCTATACTGCAAAGATCCCGTTCTCCTACTCTGTCCTCCAGGTCTTCCAGGAGTTTATCGGAAGAAGATGTGGAGAGGGTAGTGCTGAAACTGCTGAAGTCATGTGCCTTACCTAAATTGTTGGCTCTGACCCATTCGGTTCCAGGGCCACTTGAGTCTGTTCCCCCTTCGGTGATTCCTCCTCAGAGCCATGCTGGTCTTTCGGAGCCAGAATGTTTGGTACTACTGGTGGAACCCTCGGTTCCATCTCCCCTTGAGGTTGTTTCGGATCAGAGTTCCGCTTCGACACTCTCTGTGCAGTCCGTGGTGTCTAGGAGCCGAAGATCCCCGATCGGCCTGACAGGGACGCCTGGAACCGAACTTCTTCGGTTCCAAGCCTTCCTCTCGGCATGTCGGCCAGGGTGAGCTCAGACCCTACGTCTATCTCGGAGCCGTTGGCTTGAACTGATGGCATCCTCTGTCTCCTGTGAGCCGTGGAGGCCTTCAGAACTGGAGAGGTCTGTATTCGAGATAATGAGGAGTGTGCTGTCTGATCATCAGCCCCTACCAGGGGTACCGACACTCTTCCCCCCCAAGGGCACCTATTTCTGTCTCAGCTCCTACTCTCTCTCGGGACAGCAGAGACCCGCAGCCTCAGGAGCCACCGGCTGGTGGCCCCCACTTTTCCAGGACCTCCCCGGAATATCCTTCTGAGGAGCCCCCATGGAAGAGAACATGCAAGAGGAAGCATGCAGATTGTCAGGATGAGTCTCTTTCTTCAAACACTGACCTCAAGGATTCAGAAGGGTCCCCCAAGTCATCCTCTGAGCATGTCTCCTTCGTAGACATCTTGGAAATCCTTAAGCAGAGGTTCGGCTGGCCCACTGTCACCCCTTCTGATGAGGAGTCAGTGTACCTGAAGGCTTTCTGGTCTCAACCTTCAGCCTCTTGGGTGACTCCACCCTTCGATGAACTGATGGAGCTAGTTAGTCAGAAGGTGTGGGATACTTCTGATGCCATGGAGCCAGTCCCCAGGGGACCAAATAAGTTACTTTCTGCACCCAGAGAAGAGGAATTTTTGTCTAAAGATGTTCCCGTAGATGCCATGGTGGTGGCTATGGCCACTAAGAAGGAGCTAGCGGAAACAACTTCTGTTCATCTGCCAAATAAGGAGTCTCGAACAATGGACAGATATGGGAAGCGTATCTTCTCTTCAGCGGCATTTACTCTTAGATCACTGAACTACCTTACACACTTCACGAGGCTTCATAGAGATCTCCTTAAGGAGTTAGGAGATTCTCTACAAGGTACATGTACTGAGGGAGTCCCTGACAAGGTGTCTGCTCAGTTGTTCACCTTGAACTCTGTTGTCATCTCCTCCATGAGGCTTGTCTCTTATGCAACCGATGGAGCGAGTAGAGCAGCGAATTCAGGAATTTCCCTAAGATGCCATTCCTGGATGTGTTTGTGTAATTTTGCGGAACTGTTCATGTCTACCTTTACCATCGCCCCCTTTGACGATTCTTCATTGTTTGGACCCAAAGTAAAGGACACACTCACCTGGTGCAAGCAAGAAGGAAAAGTACTCTCTGCCATGGGAGTATGTTTACTGTTCCTTCTAGACTAATACCCTAAGGGTCATAGGGGTGGTAAAATGTGGTTCCAGAAGTCCCAGAGGTTTTTCCAAGATGCACAGGGTGACTCCTCCTTCAGTGGCAGAGGAGGAGGAGGAAATGGTAGACGTCACCCTAGAGGCAGGGGTGGACAGCAAAAACAGGGAGGCTGCGATTCGTTTTGGGGCTGGCCTTACCAGCGCTCCTGATGTGTGGCCTGACTGTGCTTCTCTGAAGCTGGTCCGGGGTCGCATTTCTTTGTAGCCAAAAGCCTGGCTAAGCATCACTGAAGACAAATGGGTACAAAGAATTATTACCAGAGGTTATGTCATACCCTTTTCTCTTCCACCATATGTTCCCAAGAGGATCCCGGATGTTCCACCGAATCACAAGGATCAGGCAACTGTGGAGGTCAACAAGTTGCTGGCAAAAAGAGTCATCCAAACCGTCACAGCAGACTAAATAGGATCTGGAAATTACTCCAGATTCTTCTTAATGCCAAAACATACAGGGGATTGGAGGCCCATCTTGGTCCTCAGCAGATTGAACAAATCAGTGAAAAAGGACAAATTCCAGATGGTGACACTGCAGTCTATACTCCCGTTATTAGAGAAAGATACTTGGATGTGCTTAATAGACCTTCAAGACGCTTATTACCACATACAAATGGACAGGGCGTCAGAGTCATCTACGCTTCCGGCTGGGAGCCAGTCATTACCAGTTTCGTGCTCTGCCCTTTGGTCTCACCACAGCCCCCGGGGTGTTCAAGTGTTTGGCAGTAGTGACAGCTCACCTGAGACGTCGAGGATTCCCGGTGTTTCTGTATCTGGACGACTGGCTCTTGACCACCCCCACCAGGCATCTACGCCTTCAGACCAGGGATGCTACCATTCAACTTTGTGTCCAGTTGGGGATTTCTGTCAGTTGGGAAAAATCTGCCTTATTGCCCTCTCAATCTGTGAATTTTATAGGCGCAAAGATAGACACAGTAGACATGTTGGCTCGTCTTCCAGTAGAAAGGGCACAGAATCTGCTTCTTCAAATTCATCGTCTTCTCCCCGTATGAAAGGTCAAGGCCAAGACTATTCTGCAGCTTCTAGGGACCATGGCTTCCACCATACTATTAGTACCGCTAGCCAGACTACACATGAGGATTCTTCAGTGGCTGCTGTCGTCCCAATGGTCCTTTCAGCACCTACCATTCTAGAGATGAGGGTGTTGCTCTTGGCGTTGCAAGCACACCACGACATTCTGCTTCTCAGGACAATTGCGATACAATCAGACAACATGTCGGTAGTATGGTATAGCAACAAACAGGGTGGACCCAGATCATACCCACTCTGTCGAGAGTCTATTCGAGTGTGGATATGGGTGATATCTTCCCAGTGTTTTCTGGTGGCAACGCATATTCCAGGGGCAACCACTGTGATTGCCGACAAGCTCAGCTGGGCCTCACGAGTGGTCTCTGAAACAGGAAATAGCAGAGCAGATTTTCTGCAGATGGGGACAGCCTTGCTGCGATCTCTTTGCCAGCCCAATCAGTGCCAAATGCAGCAGCTACTTCTCCCTCATCCTCCCTCTGGGGGGGGTCACCAAGAGACGCACTCGTTCACGATTGGCCGCTGGGTCTCCTTTATGCTTTCCCCCTTTCCTCTCATACCCAAGGTGGGGTCACCAAGAGACGCACTCGTTCACGATTGGCCGCTGGGTCTCCTTTATGCTTTCCCCCTTTCCTCTCATACCCAAGGTTGTTCAGAAAACGAAACGGTTGGGAAGCAAACTGATCCTCATTGTTTCTTACTGGCCTCGTCATGTTTGGTTCTCCTTTCTCAGGCCTCTTCTCCTAGACGATCCTTGGATTCTGGACCCAGTGCCAGATCTCTTGACGCACATGTCAGCCTCGCTTCATCCCACTTTACACACCCTCAGTTTGACAGCTTGGCTGCTCCAGTTCCATCCCTAGTCAGGCTTCACGACTTCGCACCCTCTGTGACTTGTATCCTAACATCCTCTTATAAACCCTCCACTAGGAGACTATATTCCAGTAAATGGAGGAGATTCTCTATCTGGGCTGAGAAAAAAAAGTTGACCCTTGTACCTCCTCCATTTCAGTGGTTTTGGAATTCCTGTCTGAGCTTTTCCACCAGGGATCCGCGGCTGCCACTATCAGGGTTCAATTGGCAGCGATTTCTAATTTTCATCTAGGCATACAAGATTCTAATCTGGTGTCACACAGGCTGTGCAGAACCTTCCACAAAGGTGCCACTTTAAGACCCCCATTTCATGAACCTGTTGTTTCATAGGATTTGAATGTTGTGCTATCCAAATTGACGTTTCCGCCCTTTGAGCCTTCTCATTCATTGCCTTTGAAATTTTTTTCTTGGAAGGCTTTGTTTCCAGTGGCTATCACATCTGCCAGACGGGTGTCAGAGTTACAAGCATTATCTGTTAAACCCCCTTATCTGAGTTTTCAAAAAGACATAGTATCTCTTTGTACTAATCCCACCTTTTTCCCCAAGGTCTGTTCCCATACTTTGAAACAATCCATAGAACTTCCAGTGTTCTTTCCAAATCATTCCAACGCAACAGAATACAGGTTTCTTCAGATGGATGTCCATAGACAATTACGTTTTTATTTGCACTGGACGAAGGAATTGAGGAAATCAGATCAATTATTTATTTCCTTCTCTGAATCCAGGTCAGGTTTACCAGTTTCCAAAGTGACCCTCTCAAATTGGATTTCTAGCTGTATAGCTTACATTTACCTTTCAAAATCAAGGCTCATTCTATGAGATCTCAGTCTACTTCTGCAGCCTTTCAGGCCAGGGTCCCACTTGATAATATTTGTGCAGCAGCAACTTGGGCTACCCCTCACACATTTATTTCTCATTACAAATTGGATTTAACCTCCAGGGGGTAGAGCATCCTTTGGTTCCACGGTACTCAGGAGTATTTTTCCTTGAGCCACCCAAGAATAAGGATCTAGAGACGCTGTCCCATATGTAAGAATGAAGGCGAGATAGGACTACTGAACATAAAGAAGCTATGTACTCACCATAACATTCCATGTTTGTAGTCCATATCACCCTTCATTCTTACGAACCCACCCTCTTACCCCCCCCATCCTGGAAATACCTGGAGACAGAATAGTATTGTTGTCATTATTCTCTGGAGACCTTTTTAGTACTGGCTTCTTTCTTTGTTATTTTTTCTCTTAGCAGCAAACAAGATCTGGGGATTGTACTGGTGCACCATGGGATACCTACCTAGCCACGAGCCAACTAGAAGACTTTGAGCTTGTAAATAGGCCGAGTCGGAGCCAAGGATCGGCTCCGATTCCATATGTAAGAATGAAGGGCGAGATGGACTACAAACATGGAACGTTATGGTGAATACATAACTTCTTTCTTTTTTTTTTTTTTTGCAGAGGTGCAAGCTTCCCTGCAACCCCCTTTGTAAACTGCTAATTATGTATTCTAACTCTGAGATTGTACAATACTGAAGAAAGTGCAATTTCCCAACCTCTGGTAATGTAGCAATCTCGAACAATTGTTGACAAAAGAGGTACGGCCTTTAAACAAATTCTGTATAATTTATGGATTCCATACATATATTGTTTGGAATATGTGGGCATCTGGGAAATGCTACAGAAAATATCTATACTGTAGGTTTAGGGAACTAGTTTTCTGATGAGTTCTCTTGTATCAGATGAAGCATCCCACATGTTCTATTTTCCATTTTTTTCTGTTTGCTAAGTTATGTTAATGTCCCTCCATTAACTTCACTGGGCAACATTACTCAGGTTTTTGTTGAATATAGCTTTGCTTATGTTCTAACATTTTAAGAATGGTCTAGTTCATGAATTTCCTGTCTAGTATCTGAGATTATTTTAACTTTTTCTGGTTTTTTTTTAGGAAGTTGGGTTACTGTTAAGTAGTGCAGGTAGGTTTTGTTCTTTTTAGGTAGAATTTATAGGTTAGTGATGTTGTTTTACTAGTATAAATTAGTTTAATTAGGAGTTGTAATTTCTGGCCTAACTTGTCAGTAGTGCTCATACGTTCATACATTTTTACTAAGCTTAAGGCCAAGTAGACCGTTGAAGCTCAGCCATATCAACCAACATTGGTGGGAGATTGTGTCCCCTATTAAGCATATTCTTTATATGTGCCAGGTGAGCCTGTGTAGTGAGTCACCAGACTGGTTTTAGAGAGTTCAGGGAGGTACTCAGCTCAAGACATAAAGGGAGCCTGTTTCAGAAATGAGGATACTTTGGGTTGGATGCCTGTACCTCAGGATGGTATTGTTAATATGGTGTTAAAGGATTAATTCTGTAAAGCAGATGCTTGGTTTAGTACTAGTTCGGTTTAGGTGAAGCTCACAGAGTGCAGGGTCGTACATAGCTCAGAAGGCTGAACATGGGTTTACCCCTTAGGAACCTAAATGAAACTGAATAGATTTAGTCCATCAGAGTATTTTCATTTTATTTTAACATTTCATTTACTGACTGACAGCTTCTCTCAGTGCAGGCATGCCCTGTAACATCGAAGTACAAGAACGAATGTGATGTTGACAGTACTTTGAGAGATATCAGCAAGCGGGGAAGTTTAATTGTTTAAACTAAAGTAACAGTATAAACAGCCAGCAACTGTTTTTGCCAATTTTGGGTTGGCCCTTTGCAACTTGTGTTGGTGTGAACAGTGGCATACTGTTGCACACTCAAGAGTGGGAGGAGGGCATGTCTTGGTGAGCTATGTGTGAGTTGAACAGTCCCTTAGAACTTCAGCAGCAGCCAGAAGGAGGAATCATCCAGGAAGAGGATAGGAGAAGGAGCGGGAACCGGGATGCAAAAAGAAGCCCATGCAGGAATCAGGATAAATCCTCAAGGTCGTCTAAAAAATCCACTTCATCTTTGTAAGTAAAAAATCAAGTGCACAATGCAGCCATTAAAAAAAGTTAGAAAAGGTAACATAACAAGCACACAGACACAGGCACTCTGCTTCTCTCTGTTGTTGTTGCTCTGCTGCAGTGTTGCACATGCACTGCAAACTGTGTTTACTTTGTCTGGACCTGTTTACTGTGGCTCTTAGCAACACATGGGTCTTTTAAGCTATTTCAACTCTCAAGTTTGTTGGTATCGGTACATATTTTTTCAGAATTTTTGCCTTAGATGTTAAACAAAATATTGAAGTACTTTCTCTTATTGCACATCTGTCTAGCCTCCCCCTCAAATGCACATACATACACATCTGCAAGCAGAAATTCTACTGATTTTCTACGAAAAACCTATTACTCATAATAAAATGACAGAGAAGAATCTTTTTTTGTACATCTGTAAGCTCAGAATCTATGGGAAGCTATTTTTCAAAATGAGTGGTTGAGGCTACTAGATTAGATGTTCAGGAAATACATTGCATTTTTTTAAACAATAAAATACGGAGACCATTTGGATTTTGTCTGAACTGTATACTTGCAAAAAATGAGGCATAGATGTTTCCTGTGTGGTTCTCTGACTTTTGAGAAGATGAATGGTATTACTCATAAATTCCGTGTGTACAGTGTTATGATTTTTTTCCTTGTGAACAAGAAATGAAGCAGGTATATGTGTTTTCTACAGTGCATTAATGAGTCCAGTTCAGTTCTGAAATTTAGAAATGGGTGTAAGTAATGCCAGAATTCGTTTTTAGCTATGCAGGTATATAAAACTGACCCTGCCACTAAATTATATAAATGAAATAATGTAAGTAATGCCAGAATAAATTTGTAGATATACCAAGTATGTAAGACTGACCGTGAAACTACACTGGAAACTTAACAGGTTATGTTAATATTTTGTACCAGTCTAGAAGACTTGTCGTTCTACTTAGGAATATGACAGCCATACAGATGAAATTCTTAAACAGGAAGGAGCAGTGCATCTGTATATTCGAAGCAGAGCCTCAAGTAGCAGAAAATGAGCAGTTTATTTATTGTTTATGTATGTATTAACAAACGTTTCTGTGCAAAAATAGTGAACCTTCTGGACTTTGTTGTGCGCTACAGATGTCTTCCCATTGTTCCTTTTTTTTAATTGCCTTTCCATTCTCTTTTCACAATCTTTTCTAACCTCCTCTGAATTGATTGTTGTAGTGATTATGCAGTGCTTTATACACCCTCTTAATTGTCCATTTTTAACAGCAGCTTCTGTTCTAGACTTAACTAAAAATCTCTGCTAGAGTTGGTTTTTCACTTAGAACTACCCTGTCCCTTTCAATTTGTGTATATCCTCTCTTATCTCCAGACCACACGTCTTAGCCTCTTCCCACTTTTACTTTTCCCACCCTAGTTATTTGCTCCCAGTAACTTGGTTCATTTGCTAATTTCCTCCAGTAAATTCTAGCATCTTCCTGCTTATTTTTATGCTGTTGGTAAAATCTTTTTTCTTCATTCCTGAGTTGGCTTACATTTTAGAATACTTTTGCTATTTTATGAATTTAAAATTCTGTATGGTTGCTGTTTTTCTTAAGGACTTGCATCGAAAATTCTGTTGTCTCCTTATTTCTCAAACTCTCTACTTCATTTTCATCATCCATTTCCACTTTGATTTATAACTTTCTGCTTCTGTTAAGTATACAGGTCTTAACTGTGTATCTCTGAAGTATCCCTTAAGTTCAGGTAATCCTAAACCACCTTGCTGTATGGAGAGAATCAAATTATCTCACGTAATTCTTGATGTCTTCCCATCCCACATAAATTCCATAAACTCTATTAATTATCATCAGCAACCTTTCCTCTGGTTGGTAAAGTGCATCCAACCTATGTAAAAAAAAAAAAAATGGCTAAAAACATTTCACTGCTTGTGTCCATATCCATAATCAAAGGCTTCCAGATTCTCATTGTTTTTACTGTCTTTTGTTTAGTCTCATCCTACATATTCTTCACTGCTATAACATAATCCTTTTTAATCCATATACCTAAATACTTCATCTTATGTCACCAAAAATAAGGTTATTGCTGAACCATTTCATGTGTGGGTATGTAGCTTACTGCTATAGCCTTTGCCTTAATCTCTTCCTTATTTTCTTGTATTTTATAACCTGAAAACATTTGAACCTGTCTCAAAATGTTCCACAACACTGAAATGTCCTTTACTAGATTCATCAAGTACAAAATAATATTTGCAGACAAAGTTAACGTTTTTGTGATTGGCATACAAAAGACTGTACAAAAGTATAGCATAGTCTGAAAACCTACTTATTCAAATATTTTGTTGTCTTTTTCTAGCAATTACCCAATGTTTCAGAAGTGGGGGTTGGCCAGAGGGCAGATGGTTGTTTCTTTGCATTCCTCTGCCACAACCCCGCTGGAGGCCGGCATGGATCTGACTTCTTGCATGTCCTCGGAAACTTTGTTTTAGAAGGAAGTAGTAGTTCACAAAAATCACAAAAACTGATAGGCCAAGGAAAAGCCATAAAGACGATAAAGTGGACTATTGGGGATAAGAAAGAAATTGTGTATTGTTACTATTAACAACAATAACAACATGTGAAAAGGCCAGAATTTCCAGAAATATAAGATCTACAAAACGTTTAAGAGAGAAATTGGAGGAAAGAAAAATACTTCCACAAGGAAAACTGTCAGAAGCTTCAAATAAAAACTTGTATTTATTAATGTAACAGATTTGTGAAAAACAGTGTATAGATCAAGAAACTTTGATCAGTTTGGAAAAAGAAGCATTTGAGGAAGTGTGAAAATATAAACAACAAAACATAGAGATTTTTGAAAATTATAAAAAAGAAATATGGACATGGGAAAGGGAGAGATTTGATATGGTACAATATTTATGTAAAGGAGAAAGCCAAATTAACCAATATAAAGAAGCCAACACCAAAGATATTCAAAGAGAAATACAGTCAACGGCATCCAGATATGGAAAATTTCACAGTAAAAATAAAAATATCACAAAGAGGGACTACAGAAAAGATGATTAGTAAAGTAGAAGTAAAAAAAAAATAGAAGTTGAAGTTAAGGAGAGCCTGCGAAGTGAAGGATTTGGTGTAGAAGGTCTAACACAGTTACATCACAGCATGATGGAGTAAGGCCCCAAAATAAGGAGAAGCCGGAAGATCTTGAGACATTTGTTGAAGAAATATGGACATGGGGAAGAAAAAGAGATTTAATATGGTGTAATATTTATGTAAAGGAGAAAGCAAAACTAACCAATACAAAAAGAGCAGCACCAAAGATATTTGAAGAGACAAACAGACAAAGGCATCCAGACATGGAAAACTTTACAATACAAAAAATAAGACAAAGAGGAAAAGTAGAAAAGGCGATTAGTAATGGAGAAGTTAAAGAAGTAGAAACTGAGGTTATGGAATACCCGCGGATTCAGTGTAGAAAATCTAATTTAGAAAGCACCACAACAGGATAGAGCAATAGATAACAAATTAAGGGAAACCATTGGAACAGGAAGCAATTGGTGAGGTGCCATATGAAGATATTTTGGAGCCTTCCACAGGAAACCAGTATAAACTTTCCCTTAAAGCTGGACAGCAAGTGAAGGAACAGGAATCTGTGAAAACTCTGATGCAGTCAATGTTGAGGCATGATAGGCCAGTGAGTTCCGATATGACAGAACAACGGATGGCACAAGATGAAATTGAAGAGAATGTGCCACAGGAAAATGCTACAGAACTTTCTGTAGCATACCACAGGAAATGGAAAACAAAAAAATGTGCCCTCAGTTTAGAAGAAAATGAGTTGAGAGGAGTTGTTTGATTTAATAGACATAGACATATTAAGAAAAATGAAAGAATTAGATTGCAGAAGGTCAGAAAAACTCAAAAAGTCAGAAGTTTGCTAAAACAAATGAATACAGTAATTAGGGCTGTTCATAGAGAGCCATGCAATATAACAGAAGTAAACAGAATATATTTCTGTGCAGCTAAATTAATAACTGATAAAATTGTACCACAAGAACACAGGCTAGTGAGGGAAAGGAACGGGAGAAGTCGAATACCAACATGGAAGTGTCGAATAGGGAAAACTATAAAGCAGTTAAGACGAGAAGTGTCACTGTTAGAAGAATATAGAAGAAGGAACACATCAAAAAATACTAAGAAAGATGTGATGAAAGCAGTGCACAGTATTAGAACAGATCAGGATCTATCATGCACTATTGCAAATAAAATAAAAATCTCAGCATAGGCTGAAAAACTTAGAAGATATGCAGAAAAATATAAAGGAAAAGTGCAAAATAAGCAATTTATTGATGACCCAAAAAAGTTTCATAGAGAACTGGGAAACAAGGTAAAAGGAATTGAAAGACCGCCAAAAAAAGAAGAAATAGATACATTTTGGAGAAGTATCTTTGAAGATCCTGTGGAACATAAAGATGCTAAATGGATAGATGAAGTAAAAGAAAGAATAAGAAGTTTAAAGGTATAGGATATGAAACGGGATGAAGTAACAGCCAGAGAGATTGAAACTAAGTTAAGAAAAGTGTCTAATTGGAAAATCCAAGGGTCAGATGCAGTACCTAACTTTTGGCTGAAAGTATTAACATCTTTGCACAAAGATTTAGCCATAAGTAAGAAATATTTATATGCGCTCCCCGAACAGACACCAACCTGACTAACAGGAAAACAATGCTCCTACTTAAGAGTGAACCTGCAAGCTACCCCAAAAATTATAGACCAATAACTTGCCTTCTGACGATGTATGAACTATACACTGAAATTGATGCTAACAGAGTTTATAGTTATTTAGAAGAAAACTCAATTATGGCAGTAGAAGAAAAGGGCAATAAAAGAAAGTCGTATGGAAAAAAGGATCATTTGTTGTTAAGTAAAGTTATAGTGGAGAACTGTAAAAAGGGGAAGAATCTAAGTATGGCATAGATTGGCTATAAAAAAGCATTTGATAGTATCCCATGTTCATGGATAAAAGAATGCTTAAAAATGTATAAAATACACCTTACACTGATCGACTACATTACAGTAAGCAGACCACTTTGCAGTTAAGCCATGATAAAGGACAAATTTATTATTCCAGGGATAAAAATTCAAAGGGCAATATACCAGGGTTACTCTGTCACCGCTGTTATTCTGTCTTGCCCTTAATCCGTTAAGCTGTCTACTTAACAGCTTTGGCCATGGGTATAACTTGGCTCCTAGAAAACAACAAAGTGTAAAGACTTCTCATTTTCTCTTTGTCGATGATTTAAAACCGTGTAGCTCATCAGATGAGGAACTGAAAGCACAACTGCAAGTTGTCAAAACGTTTTCAGATGATACAAGAATGTCATTTGGTCTTGATAAATGTCCATAAGCAATTTTTAAAGCAGGAAAACTGCAGCACCAAGAAAACATCAGTTTGGGACAAGAATGTGATATAAAAGAAATTGAGCAAGAGGGAGTTTATAAATATTTGGGAATTGATGAAGGATCAACTGTAAAACATGAACAAATGTGAATAAATCTTAGTAAGGAATACTTTAGAAGACTTAAATTAATCCTGAAAACAGCATTGACATCTAGGAACAAAACTCAAGCTATAAACCAATTTGCTCTTCCTGTCTTAATGTACAGTTTTGGAGTGATTGACTGGCCCCAAAGCATGTTGGATAGATTAGATAGGAAAACAAGGATGCTTCATGCTGACCAAATGATTTATAAAAATCAGTGCATACCAAGATTTATTTATTCCTCATTCCAAAGGAGGGATGGGCTTCCTTGAAATAGATTACATGTATAGATCTGCAGTCGTGGGGCACCACACTTATCTGCTGACCTCAAAAGACCCAAATGTAGTGAAAGTTTTGAAACATGAGAATAAATCTAAGATGACTTCCCTGCTTAATCTAGCAGAAGCATATCGGTATCAAGCAGGAATGGTAATCAGACCAGAAGTAGATAAAAATTAGGCAGCAACTGAATGTGCCAAAAACAAAAAGAATATAAGGTGAAGGACCGGATGAGAAGGCAAGAAATGTGGAAAATGCATAAATATAGTTTTAAGTATAGAAAACTTTGGGAAGAACCTCATGTTGATCAGGAACAAACGCAGGAGAGGCAAATTCAAACCAAGAGATTAAAGGTTAATATTGGCAGCCGAGGATAGTGGGCTACGTACACGCTGCTTTACAAAGTCCATTGAACATGTGGGAGAAACAGACAAATGTATGTTTTGTAAAACCAAATTGGAAACCGTTGCACACCTTGCTGCTGGTTGTGACATACTAATGGCAGAAGGGACTATATACTGAAAGGCATAATAATGTGGCAAGACTGTTGCACTGGGGAATGTGAAAACATTATGGTATTGAAGTGGCTGAAAAACACTGGAAATATGAGCCACAAAGCATCGTAGAAGGATATGAAGTCTACATCACGTGGGATTACACATTACCAACAGTTCAAAAGATAGACGCTAAAAAAACGAATATAGTGGTCCAGGAAAAGAAGACAAAAGTAGCATTGATCATTGAAATCGCTACACCCAGTGACTACAGTGTCTTTTGTACAGAGACAAAGTCATAAAATATGGGTCTATATTATATTCTCGAAAGACGACAATATCGAAGCTGATATTGTGGACACAAGAATAGCGAAAGCAGAGAACATCAAACGTGTAAATGGAAATCTCCGTAAGGGGAGATTTCTGTTTACTGCAATGTAGTGCGGTCTCGGAGTTGGTATATTTAAGTAGCGGGGGGTGTAGGGGGGCTTGCTCCCCTGCTTAAACCCATTGGGGTACTTTTTTCTTTCTTTTTTTTTTTTTTTTTGTTGTTGTTTTTATAAGTTCGATGTTTGAAGACATCGACCGTATGGTGTCGACCATATGGTGTTCGATGTTTTCAACTGTCCTTATAATATAGACCCATAAAATATCAGGATTTGCAGGCAGAAACGAGAGCAATGTGGAAGAAAGGTACCTAAACAGTTGAAATAGTAATAGGAGCAATGGGTCTTATAAAAAGAATCTACAGTCGTATTTAAATGTTACCATTACATGTAACCCCGTACGAATTACAGGAGGAGTCATTACTGAGCACTTTGCGGGGGCTGCGAAGAACACTTCTGGCTGACGTCAAAGATTGAAACGATACTAATTTCATGAACTTGCTCGTACTTTGATTTAGGAATGGGGTCCATTCCTGTCATGGTATTAGAAACCCAAAAGACTTGGAGAAATTAAAAAAGGGAGGGACCAAGGGGGATTCCACAGATTTTTAGTTTGGGAGGAGATTCCTGCTGTGCTGATAGTGTTGGCAAGGGTGTGACCCTCCTAGGGTTTTTCATGTGGATGTCCCACAAAAGAAGAAACAAAAAAAAAAGTGTATTTCCTCTGCTGGTAAGGATCCCCAGTGTGAATGGCAGGATTTTACACAGGAGTCATTCACTGTTTTAATGGCTTTAAAGCCTCCTCGGGGGTCTCTGTGCCTGCCCCCTCCCTGGCCTTCTACTCCTCTTAAGAGACCTAGGGAACAAGAGTCTTCTGATGAGAATATGGATTCTGCGGAAGAGTCCTTGGCATAGTCTTCTCAGATCCCTTCTCATTTGAACTATGGGTCTGAGGGAAGAGAATTGTCTCTATCCAGATTCTTCTTTGGGGCACTATTTTCATTTTTCAAGTGGACTTTTTTTCAGATTTCTGATATTCAGGAGAGGTATTTTGTTCTGGCTATTCTCCTTGGATACCTTTTCTGTTGCCCCTGAATCTCGGTAGTCACCTAAGAAACCTTGACAGATTTTACAAGGTGCTCAATGGTTGATTGTAAATTTTAGTATAAACGTCCTTCTGTGGTGTATGTTTTCTTCTTGCAAACCCTCTAAGCTGTTGCCTTCTATTAGATTGCTCCTTCAGAGGAGGATAGTTGGGCCATGGAACTAATGGGCAAAAAGGCTTATACTGCTGCCACCCTAGCTTTTAAGGGCCATCAATTACCAGACTCGTGTGACTAAATTTGTTGTAGCCCTTCTTTCCCAGGTGTCTGAGGTAGTTTTTGATCTTCCTGATTCTGAAGGGAAACTTTCAGCCCTTTCCTTGTTGGGTTCTTCCTCTCAAGTGGCTTGACACTCCATTAAATACAGTTATGATGCAGCTGATGCTCCTTCTAGGGCTGCTGCATTTGGCTCTGTTCTGAGGCATTATTTTTTTACTTCAACTTCAGGCTTAACTGATAACATTAAGGCCAAATTATTCAATGCTCACCTTGATAATAAGAATCTTTTTAGCTCTGCTGATGCTGAACGTTTCAAGTCCCTCAAGGATAAGGGAAAGGCCTTGCAAGAGCTGAAACATATTTTCAGTTCTCCTATCCCTAAGTTTCAGAGGCATTATCCTTCCAAATCTGCTTTTGTCTGCAGACAGCCTTGTCCTCCACCCGATGGCAAAAAGGGTTCTAAGCATGTAACTCCAGTGTAAGCCTACACAGACCCCTATTTCTCAGAGTCCTTCTTTTCAGGGCAAACCAAGTTCCATCTAACAATTTGCTTCCCCTTTCCCTCGGCCAGGTTCCCTGGTCCCTTTGTCTTTCCCTGTCCCTACCAAATTGGTTAAGGGTCACACAAGACTCTTAAGTTCTGTCCATCATCTTCCAGGGTATTTCATGGTGTGGAAATCTTTTTCTCCCTTTCTGGGTATCCCTCAACCTCCTCTGGAACAGCTTCCTTTCTTTCTGGAGGTGCTTCATGCTGTTTTGACCCAGGGTACCAGGGTACCTTTCAAGTTGGTGCCCCCTGTCCAGGAAGGGAAGGGTTTTTATTCCAGAATTTTTGTGGTCCCCAAGAAAGAAGACACCTGTAGACCATTTCTGGATCTTTCTCAACTCAATACCTTTCTAAATGTTCCCTCTTTCTGGATGCTGTCCTTCAGTCTTTGTTTCCTCCTCTTCTTCCCCAGGCATTTCTGATGTCTTTGGATCTCAAAGATGCCTACCTTCACATCCTCATACATCCCCTTTTCATGAATGTTTGTGTTTCTTTGTCTCTTCCTTGCATTTTAAGTTCTCTGCTTTGCCATTTGGCTTCTCTACTGCCCCAAGGGTATTCACCAAATGCCTCGCTCCTGTCATTGCCTTTTGCACGATGAGAGGGGTTAAAATCTTTCCTTGTTTGGACAACCTGCTTATTTAGGCCTCATCCCCTGAGGTACTGTTTCAGGGCCTCCAGTTTACTGTTTCCCTGTAGCAAAGCCTGGGGTTCACCATAAGCTTTCAAAAATCAGTCCTATTTCCTTCTCAGAATCATGTTTTTCTTGGTTGCAGCATCCAGACTATTCACAGGTTGGCATCCCTGCTTTTCCCTAAGGCTATCTCTCTAATTGCTTTTTTTGCAATCTCTTCTTCCTCTGGGCTTCAGTCACTGCTAGGGATTTTCTCAGGGTCCTTGGGTATTTGGCTTCCATCATTCCTATGCTACCTCTGACAGGCTCCATATGAGAGAATTTCGGTGGTACCTCATGTCATTGTGGCTTCAACACTGCCATACCCTGAATTTCCTAGTTCACTTTCTTCCCTGTCTGAAGCTTGAGCTTTAGTGGTGTATGCATCAGCTTTCTATCAATCCAGGGCTTCCTTTCCAACCTCCAGTCCCATCTCAAGACCTCGTTTTGGATGCCTCAGACAGGGGATAGGGAGCTTCCATCGGTTTTCTCAAGGTGTAGGATCTCTGCCCTCTTCATCAGAAATTAGACCACATCAGTGTCAAGGAGATGAGAGCTCTCCTAGCTCTTCAGGCCTTTAATACCTTCCTTCTTCCTGGACCCCCTCAAAGTTTTCACAGACAATACCACAGAAATGTGGTATGTCAGTAAGCATGGGGGGGGGGGGGGCATGATCCTGCCTTCTTTGCAGACTCGCTGTTCAGGTCTGGGATCTAGCTGTCAAGTATCAAGTGACTCTTCAGGCTGTCTACATTTCTTCAGAGCAGAATATAGTGGCAGACTCTTTGATTAGATCCAGCACACAGGCTCACGAATGGCTGCTTCACAGAGATGTATTCCTGGACATAGTCCATCGATGGGGTAGAACTTTTTGCCTCCCTTCTGAACAGACAACTCTTCTGTTCCAGAGGCCCAACTTCTCTGGCTTGGAAGGTGGACCCATATCTTTTTCTTGTAAGGGGACGTTTCTGTACATCTTCCCTCCCCTTCCTCTGCTTCCAAGGGTACTGCACACGATCAGGCAGGACTCCCCCAGAATCTGGCTGATAACTCTCTTTTGGCCTCAGCGGCTTTAGTTCAACCCTCCTTTTTCACCTTGCCAGAGGCAATCACCACAAGTTGTCTCACTGGGTGGACCTTCTCGCACAAGACGAGGAGTTATTTATCCATCCTCACTTGCCCACTCTTCAACTGATGCCTTGTGTGATAGGGTTTTGATCTCTCTTAGGCATTTATTTTTTGAGGATGTGCTTCGACTTCTCAGGAGGCCAGGAAACCCACTACCAGGAAATCATGTGTGTCCAAATGGATGAGATTTTCTGTATGGTGCCTGTTCCATAACCAGGATCCCTTTTCATTTGAGATTCCTCTGGTTCTCTCTTATTTGTTTGATATGCTCCATGCTGTGTTGGCATATTCTTCAGTTAAAGCTCACCTAACAGCAATTTCTGTTTGTCTACCCTTAACTCTTCCTCTGGCTTCTTGGTTTGAGGTCACACAATTTCTTAATGGTGTCATTCATATCAAGCCTCCCAGGAAGCCAATTTCCACCTTCTTGGGACCTCAATTTTGTTCTTGAAAAATTGACTCTGGCTCCTTTTGGGCCTGCTGCTTCAGCTTCCTTGCAACATTGTATTTGGAGGATGTTCTTCATTTGGCCCTTACTTTCAGCTAAGAGATTATCTGAGCTTCTGGCTCTCATGGCGGTCTCCCCACCCCTTTAGTTTTTTCACAGGGACAGGGTGTCTCTTCGTACAAATCCTCCTTTTATGCTCAAGGTGGTCAATGAGTTGTCTCTTAATCAGTCTATTAATTTGCCTTTGTTTTTTCCTTCTCCATAGTCAGCTAGTGAGAAGGTTCTTCACACATTGGATTTGCATAGACAGCTCAGATATTATTTGGATAATGCTAAGGCTATTTGCTAATCTGAGCAACTTTTTGTTTTCTTTCATTCCAGGTCTAAACAAGCCATCTCTTCCTGAATTTATAAGGCCATTTCTTTGTTATCCTTTTCATGGTAGATGTTTTTCCTCTTCTGTAAAGATTTATTCTACAGGAGCTGTTGCTTCTTCTGGTACCTTTTTCAAAGGACTGAATACCAATTCTATCCTTGACGCTTTAACTTCTGTCCATACCTTCACTAAACATTACAAGTTGGATGTTTTTTCCAGAGCAAAAGCTGGCTTTGCCAATGCTATCCTCATTAGGTTTGTAGAGGGCTCTTCACTGCCTTCCTCTTTTCAAGTTTTTTCTTGAGCTCTTGTATTCTCCTTTACATAAGGAATACTGCAACAGTGATATGGAAGGACATAGTACAGTTGTGTAAAACCTTACCATTACGGTAGATGTCCTTCTGTTCACTGATTCCACTGTTCTGCCCTTTTCGTCTTGCTTTCCTGGCCAGTGATTCTTTTCTTTTTCCTCCTCCTGGATGCACATGTTCCTCCTGCTCCCTAGGGACATTCTGTTCCTTTTGGAGCTTTTCAGTTCTGAAGTGTGTGCATCTGTACATCACCTTTATGCCCAATGACTTGTGTAAAGAGAATATGTATGACATATGTCGCCTATAAACTCTAAAGGCTTTGGTATACTGGCCAGAAGTTGGGTTGTTCTTGGTAGGTGATCCCTTACATAAGGAATATTGCAATCCATTTCCGGTTTCATTTACTGATACCCCAGTTTTAGATTTCTGTTCTATTTTTAGGTGTTATGGGAAGTTGCTACTGACCAACTGAAAAACTTAACCTAAAACCTTCAATAAACTAACTAGTAACTCTAAAAGATAAAAAACCCACACAAAACTATATAAATAACCCCTCCTTGCCCCATCCTATGCTGCTCCTCAGCCACAGAATCCTTCTCTTGTGGTGCTAAGTCAGTCAGTCACATGTGAGTGCATGTTTCCTAAACATTTCTTCGATTTTCTGGATTTAACTTTCCCAACCATATTAGATCTTTTATAATATACTTCCTACCTATCCTTTCTAATTTCTGATATTTCCCTTTCTTTAACTGTCTTGCTAGGCTTGTAATGTGACATTTCTAAGGTAAGTACTACTAACTGTAAGCAAACCTTAAAGCAGTGATGAATATGCATCTTATTTTCTTGTACTTGTTCTGTTTTCTAGTCTCAATTTCCATTCCTGCCTGTTAAGGTGTGATCTAAATATTACTGTAGGATTGTAGTCCCACTGGCATTATTGTATTCCTTTAGTTGGTCTCTTGTTCTACTTTTTGGTAATTATGTAGCTTTTCTACATTTTGGTATGTTCCTCTAGTATGATTTTTAGAGTATTTAAAGTCTGTAAGACCAGTTTGTGCTAATGTGCTCAAGTTAATTTACTAAAGTTTGTCTTCTGGGTATTGGAGGATCTGCCTGCATTTCTTGATTTAATTCATATGATTTGCGACCTTATCCAGTCAGAGTGCTAATACGCTGATAGTCAGCTGTGACTGCTTTCTTTAGCTTTTAACTTTTTGATGTCTTACTTGCCTACAGTGTATAGCTACACCCCTGCTGCTGTTCGGATTAACAATCTTTACTCCCTGATAGTCTATTTATAATTCCCGTTATGCTGGTGCACATCCTACTCTCTAAGGTTTCTGTTACTTAAATTACCTACCTGTGAAAGAGTTAATCCTTGAAGAATGTTAACTTATTACATTTATGCATGTCAGTCATTTTACTTTTTTACAGAAATGTATGTCCATCACAGAAGACGCATATCATTGTTTAAAAATGATGTTCACCTAAGTTCCAATCGTTTATTAGCATTCTTCTTCTTCTTCTTTTGATGTACTCTGCTTCTTTTTACTTTTCGACTATCTTCTGTTTAAATACCAGGAATGGTTTGGCAGCCACCTTTTTCAGTGCTCTTCTTCTTTGTCATGCTTATGTTGGATAGATCTGGATGTTCTTCGTTCCCCATTGCTGCAGTCCTTACTATTGGGTATAGTCCGCGTCCAGTCGGCCCGAATACCAGAGTATAAGGCTGACGTCGGTCAGGGCGCATTAGACTGACGTCAGTACGTCAGGGTACTAATGCGCATGACCGACGTCATATCCTCAGTCTTTTTTGCCGCATGGTCCGATGCAGAAGCAGTTTTGCGAGTGCAGGTTGGCGTTCTGAAATATTTCCGAAACCGGAGTTTCAGACCGAAACAGAGTTGGCTAAGTACCCCGTTGGGGAACATTTTGGTTTTTTCTTGCCTCAGTATTTAACCGGATGTCAGAAAAAGTGAATAACTGTATTTCTTGTGGGAAACAGATACCTCATAGGGATTACCATACCTTGTGTATACCTTGTTTAGGGCCTGAGCACGACGTTGTTGGTTGCCGCTCTTGTGCTAGGTTTAACAAACGCACTATTAAGAGGAGGTTAGACTGTGCCAGGTTAGTGTTTGGGAAGCGTTGCAATTATAAAATGCCGTCGGATGCTCCGACGCCCGCTTCGTCCAAGAAGCGCAAGGACAAAACAGCTAAGCCTAGGGTTGATGAACCGGCAGTCCCGGACGTCGGTTCTTTAGAAGGCTCAGTGGAGCCAGAGGTTTTGCCAGGAGTTTCCATGGAGTCTCAGGCAGAAACTTTACTGTTACAGGATGTGCCTTCTCAGGAGGTAGGCCAGGCTGACGGGCTTCTCAGGTAACTGTTCTTCCCTCTCTTCCCAAGGTAGTTAGAGCCTCTCCTTCTGTTGCCAAAACTTCTTTGAGAGGTAGGCCTAGTTCAGCTTCAGTGGGGGCTTCTCCTAGCATTTCGGGTTCTGTACCTAAGAAACATATGCTTAAAATGGCAGAAGATTTGATTACTATGATTAGAGGTTCTATGCCCCGCCTGATAAGAGGCCTAGGGTGGAACCGGAGTTTGATAGTTTTGAACAGTGTTCAGAGGCTTCAGAGTCTTCTGGAAGACTTGCAGGAGTATCCTACTTATTCTGATTCTGATGTGGATGATTCCACTCCTACAGCTTCTCCTCCTGAGGATTTCTCATTTTCAGAGACTCTGCATTCCATGAGGGAGCACTTTAAATGGGAAGGCCAGGATTACTCTGATTCCAGGAAAAGGCTTAGGGAATTCTTGTTTTTACCCCAGCATAGGCCCTTAGCTATTCCTCCTGTCTTGAATGTGGTGGAAGATGTTTTTGCAGAGGCTTCCCTGAACCCTGACTCTTTGCCTCCTGCTCCTGTTAAGCCTGATAGGTATTATAGGGTGCCCGAAGCTCATAAGTATTTGTTTAATAGTCCTAGGGCGGACCCAGAAACTATTTCTCAAGGGCCTAAAGGTGTTAAGGCTTCTGTGGTTAAAAATCCTGTTCCCACTGATAAAGAGGCAAGGGCTTTGGATAGGTGGGGAAAGAAAGTGTATACTTCTTCCACTCTAGCCATGAGAGCGTTGAATTGTCAGTTTCACATGCTAAAATATCAGAATTATCTCCTTTCACAATTAAAATCTAAGGTGGATGCTTTGGCGGAAGGTATTGAGTGTAAAGAGTTGCTGGATTTGGTTCATGTGTCTGAACAAGTGGGTAAGCATTCTTTGCAATGTGGTTTTGATGCTGTACAGGCCTCCTCGAGGGTGGCTGCTACTAGTTCTGTTCTTCGCAGGCATGCCTGGTTGAAGGATCAGAATTTAGCTGAGCATGTTAAGACAAGGATTTTGGATGCTCCTTTACAGTCTGATGTGTTGTTTGGATCGCCTGTGGAAGCAGTTTTAAAGAAAATGGAGGACAAAGCTAAGTCTATGCAAACTGTTAAAGATTTTTGCAGGTGCAGCCACCGAAGTTTAGTAGAAATTGGCCTGCTAAGGGGTGGACATATCCTGCTTATGATTCCCAGTCTAGGGGTAGGTCTAGACGTGGTAGGGGCAGGGCTCAAGGTTCTTTTAGGCCTAGAACAGGGAGTTCACCTGCTCAGACTTCTGGTGAGGGCAGGGGTCAGTCCTTTCGTAAACAGACCCAATGACCTGTTTTTTCAGCTGCCAGTAGATTCTCGTCTGGCAGCTCCTTTGGGAGGAAGACTGTCTCTTTTCAAAGAAAATTGGGATTTAATTACTCAAGACAAATGGGTGTTGGATATCATTCACCACGGTTACGGATTTTATTTCCATACAATGCCCCCTTTCAAAGGCATGCCGGACGTTCCTCCTCCACAAAGAAAAGAGGCTCACAAGCAAGTTTCTCAGTTACTCCAGTTGGGGGCCATTCAGCCAGTCCCTGTATCAGAAAGGGGCCTAGGATTTTATTCTCGCCTGTTCCTAGTACCAAAGAAGGGGAACACGTGGAGACCAATTTTGGATTTATCTCTCCTCAACACTTTTCTGGACATTCCCAAGTTCAAGATGTTGACGTTACAACAGCTTTTACCTCTGCTGGGCAAAGATCACTGGATGGTAACTTTAGATCTCAAGGAAGCTTACCTTCATGTGCCTATAAGGCTAAGTTGCAGGAAGTATCTGCGGTTTCGAGCTGGAAATTCTCATTATCAGTTCTCTGCATTGCCCTTTGGCTTATCTACTGCCCAGAGTATTCACAAAGGTTCTGGCTCCAGTGATAGCTTACTTCAGGCTTCAAGGTATTCAAATCTATCCTTACTTGGACGACTGCCTGATTCTGGCTCAAGAAAAGGAAGATCTTCTACAGCATCTGGAATATGTTATAGCAGTGCTAAGATGCCTAGGGTATTCTGTGAACGAAATAAAGTCCAGTCTAGTACCCTCTCAAGACATGTGCTTTCTGGGTATGAGACTGAATACAGCAGCCCAGATGGCCTTTTTAACCCCGGACAAACAAAAGAGTCTATCACTTTACTTCCATCACCTATCTCATCAGTCCGTGCTGACTGCAAGGACAGTCCTTCAAGCATTAGGGTTCATGGCATCTTGTATTCTGGTGCTTCCCAATGCCAAACTGCATATGAGGAAGCTACAATGGTATCTCAAAATGTATGGACACAGCACTGCCAGGATTTGGACACTGTCATTCAAATAATACCTTGCCTTCAAAAAGAATTTTTGTGGTGGGCTCAGGAATGTCACCTAAACAAGGGACTCTCTGTGACCCGGCCAGAGGCGAGTCAGATTTTAACGACAGATGCCTCGGACATTGCTTGGGAGCTCATCTAAATGGAAAGTGGATACAAGACAAGTGGCCTGCCAGACTACAGCATCTACATATCAACATGAAAGAGATGTTAGCAGTCCAGTTTGCATTAATGGCTTTCAAGGAGTTACTTCTTCCAGGGCAGGTGTTGATTCTAACAGACAACACAACTGTCATGTGGTACATCAACAAGCAAGGGGAACACATTCTTATCCTCTATGCAGGCAAGCAATGATTTTATGGGAGACTGCGCTAAGCTTGCAACTAACTCTTCAGGCAAGGTTTCTGCCGGAGCACAGAACTCCTTAGCAGATGTGTTAAGCAGACAAATCATGGATCCCCACGAGTGGAAACTGGATCTTCATGTATTTCAAAATTGACAGTGTCATGGGGAACTCCAGACATAGATCTGTTCGCTTCTCCACTAAACCACCAGCTGCCACAGTATTGCACAAAGGGGTTTCATCACACAGCTTGGAAAGTGGATGCTCTGTCTTTCAGTTGGAAAAATCTTCATGTGTATGCCTTTCCTCCTCTGCCTCTTCTCCCAAAGGTACTATTAAAGGTCAGACAAGACAGGCCAAGGATGATTTTGATAGCTCCAGATTGGCCTCGGCAACACTGGTACCCACTACTACGGAGTCTGGTAAAGAAGCCTCCATGGCCTTTACCTCTGATTCCTCATCTGTTATCTCAGAAGGATGGTCATCTGCTCAATGTCAAGCTTCGCTCTCTTCATCTAACAGCCTGGCATATTCTGTGTTGAAACACAGCAGGTCTCAACTTCCTCAACAAGTTTTAAATGTGATTATGGAAGCTAGAAGACCTAGTACAAGGAAAGTGTACGCAGAAAAATGGAAGAGATTTTTATTTTGGAGTACAGCAAAGAATTTGCAGGTTTCTGAGCCTAATTTGAGTGTGGCTCTTCAATATCTTACTGAGTTATTGGACAAAGGTTTGTCCTTCTCTTCCATTAAGATTCATGCTGCAGCAATTTCAGCTCACTATGATTGTGACCCACCATTGTTTTCGCATCCTTTGTTCAAGCAGTTTCTTAGAGGGGCAAAGAATATAAGACCCCCACGTAGAGCTCCTACTCCTGCTTGGGATCTCAATTTTGTGTTGGAAAAACTTACTCTACAACCTTTTGAGCCTGCGGCTACTGCTGAATTGAAATACTTGTCATGGAAGACTGCTTTTCTGTTGGCTATTACTTCTGCAAGAAGGGTGTCTGAGTTGCAGGCCCTTATGGCAGTAGAGCCATTTTTGATTTTCCATAAGGATAGGGTATCATTACGTACTAATCCTTCATTTATGCCTAAGGTGGTTTCTAGTGTGGCTTTGAACCAAACTATTCATTTGCCTACTTTTTATGCAGACCCCCAAAATAAAGGGGAAAAGATTTTGCACACTTTAGATGTACACAGGCAATTGCGTTATTATTTAAGCAGGACTAAGGATTTCAGGCAGTCTCAGCAGTTGTTTGTTTCTTTTGCTTTGAGTTCCCAGGGCAAGCCTGTGTCAAAACAAACTATTTCTAGGTGGATTGGCTTTTGCATTGCATTTTGTTATTCCCATCATGGCAAGGAGATTCCAGCTGGGATTAGGCCTCATTCCACTAGGGCTACTGCCACTTCAACAGCATTTCTAAGGGGTGGCAACTAAGGATATTTTGGAAGCAGCTACTTGGAGTTCAGTGCATACTTTCTCTAAGCATTATCACCTTCCTATCTACTCTAAGTCTAGGGCTGGTTTTGCCACAGCTGTTTTGCAAGGCATGTTGTCAGCTCCTGCTTCTTTATGATTTGGCAGCCTCCCTTACCTCTGCTTTGGGATTCTACCCAATAGTAAGGACTGCAGCAATGGGGAACGAAGAACATAGTACAGTTTTGTACCTACCATAAATGTAGATGTTCGAGGATCCCCATTGCTGCAGTCCAATTTACCCTCCCTCCTTCCCCTCTGTGTTTAGGGGTGGTTGTGTAGGTGAGGTTACATGCTTATATTTTTGTATATATTCTTGTATATATTGTACATATGTTTGGTGCAGGTATTTTGGGCCTTGTCTTTTTAGGGTCTTCTGACATCTGGGGCAAGAAAAGACTGAGGATATGACGTCGGTCATGCGCATTAGTACCCTGACGTACTGACGTCAGTCTAATGCGCCCTGACCGACGTCAGCCTTATACTCTGGTATTCGGGCCGACTGGACGCGGACTATACCCAATAGTAAGGACTGCAGCAATGGGGATCCTCGAACATCTACATTTATGGTAGGTACAAAACTGTACTTTTTCCTTCATCAGTCTAACCTTAGTGTCCCACCAGTACTTGATATCTTTGCATTTTTTTTTTAGGACACTGACAATGGGTCAAGAGATGTCTTAGTTCCATTGGGAAGTAGATCTTTAGTATAGCTAGGTTAAGTATATTAAATCAAAGCTTCAGCTTTTCACGTGCTTTGAAAAATGGGCTAAATGGATTTGTTTTCATCCTTTTGCCTAGTGAAAAGTCATTGTCAATAAATACTCTTTGCTCCCCAATATATATTTTCCCTTTTTCATAGCTAGCTCAACAAGTGCTCTTTTACCTGGTAATTTTGAACCTTCAGTACTATAGACAGTGGAACTGATGTGCTGACCTTGTGGTTGTAAAGACCCTTTGTGGTCTGTCTGTAAGTTTATATTCTACAGGGAGTCCAGTCCATTTCCTTTGCTACTCTGTAATCTAGTTTCTGCAAACTCTGCCTTCTACACCCTGAGATACATTAGATACTCTTAGATTTTCTCTTTTTTTCCAGTCCTATAATTCTTGATTTTTTTCTTCTAATTCTGCTTTAGTCGCTTCAAGATCAATCAGTCTGGTCTGCATTTCTTCTTCTCATGCTTTTAGTACCATAAGTTTGTCTGATTGACTGGAAAGGGCAGACTGCATGTCCTGTATCCTTTTGTCCATCTTTTTAACATAGTCAGGCTGTGAATCACCCTATTTGGACTACTTAACTTTAATAACTTGTCTATTTTCTTGCCAAGATACTCCATCTGCTCATCCCTTTGCATAGGTTTTAGTAGACTCTGGATCTTCCCTTTTTGGCTGTAGCTCTTTCTCACAAGTTTTAGAATTTTTTCTTTTATTCTGCTGTGTGTGTGTGTGTGTGTGTGTTTTATTTTTTTTGACATACACTACATTCAGCCCTTGTTTCTTGCCCAGGATTAGATTTCCCTTTCCTACTGTTTTAGGGTTGGCTCAATACATTTAACAGAAGAGCATGCACCTTCTGCTATTCATCCACTTAGCTCAAAAAACAGAAGTCGTCTTAGAATCTGTTTTTGTTGTTTGATCTGTATGTTTTGCAATGTATGTAAACATAGGTTTTTTTAGTCACTTTGACTAGTTGAACATTACTGTGATACAGAATATATTGGCAAACAAGGAGGGAATCGTGTCTGTTCAATGTGCATATGGGAATGGGTACTAGGAACTGAGCAAAGTATCACTTTTCAGATAATTTACCACTTGGGTCACTTGTAAGTGTTGGTAGATAACCCTCAATAAGTCTTACATTTTCAGGGATGGGAGCTGATGAGAAGCAATGTTCTGTCCTTTGGGATCCGTCATCATCAACATCATTATCATCATCAATCCTCTTTTTCTATATGTTGTAGGGGTGTCCTAGCAACCGTCACCATCTCTTTTGATTCAATGCCAGTCTCCTACCTTCTTTAGCAGTCATGCCTGACAGTCACACACCTTCTGTCACACAATTCATTCATCTCTCTGCTGGATGCTCTTGTTTCCTCCTGTCCCACTTTTAGTACCGTAGGTTCATCCAGTTAACTCGAAAGGTCCGACTGTCTCCTCTAACATTTTGTCTGTTCTGAACGTAGTCAAGCAGTGACTCGCCAAGTTAGTACTGACAAAATCCTAAATGTGGTCATTGTAGGAAGCAACTGTCTTGAAGATTTTAGGGTTATATTTCACACAGCCATGTTATTGTAGTTACTGATTGAAATGAAAATAAATGGACTTGTTTTAGGGCTTTGGTGTTTATGCATGCTTAGAATAATGTTTTATTTTCAGTGAAATGCTAATTTATGTAAAATGTATTCAAGAATATGATCTTGTAGTATGCCATTGTAGCAGTGATTTATGAAGCAGGTGCTCAGTCTCACTGATGAAATGCCAGTACTCAACTTGTACTTTTCAACGTGATGCTTGCAAAAAGGAGTAAGCTGCAATCTCCACCTCTTCTGTGCCGTCATCTCTGCCACTGAATGCCATTCATTTTACTGAATAAAAATGCAGTGGTTTGACAATAGTGCATGAACCATTTTTTTGCTATATTTGGAAAGGTTATAGTGAACTGTAATTGCTTCTGTGTAACTGATTAATTAAGATCACATTAGCTGAATATTTGTTTTCTTATTTTGTACTGTGTCTAGGAGAAATGTGGGTTGGTGTTACTTTGGCTATTTTAGTGGAGCTGGTTCCTCCAGTTGTCCGCACCTCTGCTGTGGCATTCTACCTCTTCATCATAACAAACATTGGTGGCAATGTGCCCTTATTGGTCCCTCCTCTCACAACATTGTATGGATTAAGAATTGCACTTCTGATCCTGTATCCAGGAATGTATGTTCTTGGTAAGTGGCAGAAAAACTAAGTTTGTAAATGCTGAATGTTGACTGTAATCACTGTTTAAGTGAAATAATGCTGCTGAAAATAAGGTTGGTTAACAGACTAAGGATATATGAGGCACAGAACTGGAAATATGTGTGGTACAGTAGTTCTTCATTTCATCTCCTGGCTGATGGTCTTTCTCTGTAGACTCTGAGTATTTTTCCTTTGTCTGCATACGGTTTTGTAAGGTGCTCTGTCTTCTTCCCACATCACAAAGACACGTTATGTGAATTAACAGTCTAGTATATTTCCATAGGTGTGTGTTTGCACCCTTTGAGTATTGGGGTAATGTTTCTCTTCCATGGACCACACAAATGCACATTTACACTTTTAATGCACCATTTTGTTTTAGGACTAATAGTCATAAAAAGGAATTGTTTGAATTCTGAAAATTGCAACCGTTTGCATGAATTGTCAAACTAAGAACACTGCCACAGCTGTGAGCCTTCATCCACCAGTTTAGACATAGGCTTACAAATTTGGTGGTTTTCAGTACAATTTTCTTTTTAACTGTTTTAATATTTGAAATGCTTGAAAACATGAATTTCATAGACAAATCGTGCATTAATTCTGGTCCTGCCTGGACATTGGAATCTGCTGAACTAGTCACTTTGGTGCTCTTTTAACAGCAATGGCACTCCTTTCAAGCTCAAACTTCTCCATTATCCCATAAGCCCCATTTGCAGTAGAAGGAGTCCAGGTCTAGTGGCTGCCACTGCAGCTTAAGATGTCTCTTACAGAGCTTGAGACGTTAAGGGTATTTTCTTCATTTTATGGAGCAGATATGTGATCTACTTTACTGATATTATTAACTTAAAGTTGACAGCTAATCTTTACAGTTGTTCCAGGGGTTATTCAGATTGGGAGCGTCTCCTTGGGGCATGAATGCTATAGATTTATTACGTCCAGACCACAAATATCTTTGTCCTTACATTCCTACAGGTCCCTTTGGAGCCTGACACTCTTGGATTAGGAACAAATGATAGTTTTTGTGAAGGTCCAGCTTCAGTACCCGTCACGTCATTCCTCTCTATCCCTAGGGTGCCTTGGTAAGAGACCTTCACCACCTTTCCTGCTGCTCCTCCTCCAGTCCCTGTTTCAGCACTGGTATTGCTGGAATCAGCACCAATTCCATCAACATTGTCAGTTACCTTTTCTTCTACTCTGATGGTGTAGGCATTGGTGGTTTCTTCTTTAGTGACTGTACTGATGGCAGGGACCACTAGGACTGAGGAATTTAGCATCAAGCACCAAGTCCTGGGAATGTCTGGGATGCTTCTGAAGCCACTGTCTGCATCAGTGCTCTTGGCGTTTGACCCATCAGAACCAAAGACTTTAGTGCCTATGGCTGGTAGTGGTGACCCTTTGGTGATACCCGTACCAGTGAGGTCAGTGCTGGGGGCTTTAAGCACAAATAGTTCAGCTGACTTGTCAGTACAGATGAGACCCGAGTCTGATTCTTTGTAGTAGCAAGTTCAAGCTGTACTGATTCCACCACAAGACACTGTTGATATTGGATCCTTTTACTGTTCATCATTGATATTCTCACAGGACAGATGATCTTATAGGCCCAGATTGCTAAGATCTGGGGGGGGGGGGGGGCTGCCTTCTTCCTAGGAGGGTTCAGATGACTTTCCTCCAAGCCCATCAAAGAAGAGGCAGTATAAGTAGAAACACCAAAACTCTCCTTCAGAGCCTTCCTCCTCAGATAAAGATCACAGTGAGGGTGAGTTTTCCTCCAAATCCCCCCTGAAGACACCACATTTGGTGAGGTGCTAGAGGTAATGACCTCACCTCCTGGAAAAATAGTTTGCAGGCAGTCTCGAAGTCTTCTCCCCCAGCGGCCTGGGTAGTGCCACCCCCAGATAATCAGTTTGGAGCACACCATATCCACAAGTTTAAGGAGTCTGATGTAGCTGATTCTGTACCTCATAAGTTGGATAAGAGTGCTACCAGACCCCAAAGGTAGACAGAACTGGAGTAAAGGACCTCTTGTAGTTTCCATAGTGGTTTCTGCTTTCACCAGATGGGGATGTTCTGGAGGATGTACAGACTATCCATCCACCCAACAGTGAAGTGAAGAGGTGATGGAATTGGAGAAACCTATTTACATGTCTGATACCTTCTTGGTCAGAGCTTTGAATAATATGACACATTTAATCAGAATTCAAAGGAATTTGACAAAGGAAGCATCCAACACTCTGAAGAAGTGCCTGTAAGTGATCCCAGGGCATGGCTAATAACCAGGTGGCAACCAAAACTTCCATCTCTTCTCTGACCATGCACTTTATTCATAATGCAATGGATGAAGCAGCTAAACACAAGCCTATCTATGTTACTGATTTTTGCAGTCTACTTCAAAGTGGCATTCATCAGTGGTCACTTTGATGGAACCTCCTTATTTGTGCTGAATCTGAAAGAGAATCTCTTACAGTAAAAGTAGGATAGCAAAACACTTACTGTTTTGTGGTGAAGTTTTCTGCACTGTAAAGAACATTTCAAAAGAATCAGTAAGGCACCAAAACGTATGGTTCCATAAATCTCTGCAACCTCTGTATAGGCAAGAGTATGACAGGGATTGTTATAGTAGAGAGGGCTTCCTGTCAAACCTCCAACCTAGAGGCAAAAGTGGCCTGCATGAGTAGGATTTCAAGGGCTCCTTTCAGGGATCCTGGCATTATGAGTCCTGAAAATTTGCTCAGCTGTCCTGCTCTAGTGGCAGCAACCAAGCAAGCAGCAGCTTACAAGGCACCAAAATGGTCTGAGCTGAGGATGTGGGCTTAGAGCACCCAGGCAACTGATGGCAGTCCACAGTGCATGTGTGAGTGGTAGGGAAGAGAACAGGAAGGTCAGCAGTGATACAAGTGGTGATATTGGCTATCAGTAATGGGGCTAAGGTTTAATTAGAAATACTGTAATTGCCTGGATGTTGGAGAGAGAGCTGGCAGCCTCTGACTTGCCTGTTTGATAGCAGTTCTGGTTGTCTCTCACCCTTTACTGGGGACTCCACAGTAGCTGTGGGGAAAGAATGAGCCCATGACCAACAGGGAATACTTGATATGTAGGCAGAAAGGCAAAAAAAAATGACCAGGTTATCCTTTCCCACCACAGTTTGGTATCATTTTTAGAAGTTCCCATACAGTAGAATGGGAATGTGCCAGTGATGCATACCACAATATCATATGTTGACTATTTTTATTTCTTGCTTGTTTGCTAACTGGATAAGTAAACTAGTACTTACTGTATCTGTTTCAGTCATGACTTAGGTTACTAGGGCAGAAGTAAATGCAGCATATATATATATATATAACCAGTAAAACAGCATGTTGACACGTGGTAGAAGACCAAAGTACCCAGAGAATACTCATACAGACATGAAGAGTACAAGCAGAACTCCACACAGACATGAAATGAAGATGAGGATTGCACGTCATACCCTGGAGCAGTGAGACAGAGATCTTCACGCTGAGCCACCATGAGTACAGAAGTGCATTTGTCACCCATGCCTGCAAGTTAGTTTTTCCTGCTTGAGCAGTTTAGATTTCAGTCTTTGCTATCATCTGTGAAATCACTGTGCCCATGTGTCATTTACACTTGGTGACCAGAGTAAAACTTGTCCTTTAACTTCTTTTAGTGTTTGCTGTGAAATGGTGGAAGACTGGCCTTGCAGATTTGGAGGGAAGGTTCCTCCATTCACCCTGTAGTTGTACTGTTACCTTGATACCTTATACTTTATCTGGGAGTCATCCATAACTTCACTGGCCTTCCAGGTATCTCACTGATATGGGGTTATCATCAAGTAATAATGACTAACTCTAGTCCTGGTCCCTCATTTCAGAGAGGAACTTGGAATATTTGAGAGGTGTACTGCCAAATCCCACCCTTGGGGGTGCATCCTGGGACATTTGTTCCATTGATTCCCTGCTTAATAGGCTCAACCCTAAGCCCAGTTAGCCTACTCATGGGAAGTGGCCTCTTGAATCATGCATTTATGAATTAAATATACTAAGGGCTGAGACTTCATTTCCTGGATGCCTCCCTTAGCCCTTTTGAACTCGACACCCTTCATTGAAGAGTTACTGAGTAAGCCCATACCAAGGTCCAGAGGTCCTTCTAGGAAATTCAAACATTGACCTATCTATTTTCAGGTGCTAGAGTTGTGATTGTAAAAGCTGATTCTCAAGGACCTCAGTAGGATCAATTTGCCAGACCTGGGATAGACTCTTCCTAATTGCTTGCTATTTCTGGATTGCATGCCATTATACTTTGGGTTCCATCAGGACTATGACCCCCCCTGACACCTCCCTCACAGCCTAGTTTGTGACCCTCTTTATGTTCCTGTTTATGGAGTGGGAGGATTTATTCCTTCTATTCAACTAGCTTCATTTCAAGGTTAGAGGAGAAGGAGTAGTTTTTTTTGTTCTGGATGTTGGTAAATCTTATAGCTTTGTTCCCTCCCCGTTTCCTTCAGGAATGGTGCTTCCTGGGGAGAGTCTGTGGACTTTATTTGGTCCTGTTTCTAATTTTCTTAGGGGTTCTTTGCCTGAGAGTGCTTGTTTAGTTCCTCCTATGGAGGCGGCTTTGGAAGGTGTTTTTTCGGAAGCCTGAAGATGATCCTCCTTTTCTTCTGCTGCTCTTTTTCAGTTTAGATATTGTGTATCATACCCAAAACCCTGTGCAGGTACCCCAGGCTAACTTTTGCATGGTTTCAGAAGGTCCTTCCTAACTTTGTCTAGGTTTTCTTCATATCCATCTTAAAAAGTGGTTTATGAGGGTAACAGGATGGTCATGAAACATCTGCTAGTTTTGGTCTTTGGCCTTCAGTTGTGTTTTGTGCTTGTCAAGGTTTCAGTCTGTCCTGCTGCATACTGTGCCAGGGGAATTAAATTACTCTTATGGTTTAGTGATCTCATGGGGCCTATTTAGTTCCCTGTTAATAGCCTCCCTGCAGCTGTGTTTGGTCTATTGTCTGCGGGATACAGCGGATACCCTCATTTGTACTGTGGGCAATGCAGTGTGCCTGGCCAGAGATGAGTTGGGGGTTTTCCTGCCTGATGCCTTCTTGGATAGTACATGGCTTTTTAAGGTAGGGGTTAGGAGGCAGTTGTCTTTAGGCTCAGAGGGATCCTCTTCTGTATGCCCTTTTTACCCACTCTTCTAGGATGTGGAAGAGCCTCGGCATGTATCTTCAGAATGATGTATTTTCTGCTGGTCTTTTCATTTGTGCAGTCTTGGTTTTTGTCATAGTAAGCCCTACTTCTCCCCCTCACTCATGTGCGGTGAGGTCCCTTTTTGGGAATGGCTAACAGAGTGAGTCTGTATTGTATAATGTTGGGTATGTTTCTTTAGAAGATAGGCACCAAAGCTTCAGTAGCACAGAGGTAAAATTGAAAGGGAGGAGCACAGAATAGTGAGCATTGACATTAAAAATACAGACCGAGCCTGCTGACTCAGTGGATAGTTTTCGTTCATTTCACGAAACTCCGAAGAATTCCTATAAATGTATAAAACTTTAAAAAGGGCATTGCGTAGTATATTCCAAGTTTTTGCAGAAGGCACCTTCACTGTTTCATAAAATGTTTTCACATTTATAGAAATATGACTGATTGAGAACGAGTTATAAACCAGAAAATTAAGTGTAAATATTTCATACCATTGCAGAGTACCTGCCCTATTTATTAGGAATATGACTTGAGAGTGAGTTACTGGGTGAGAAATCAAATATATGTAGCAGATAAGCTGAGTTGTTCATACTTGCAAAAAAAGATTAACTGGGTTATACTTCTCTTGCCGATGACTTTAAATAAGCACAGACTTTTAGAAGGGTGTAGTGATTAAGATGTAGAAGATGAAATGCTTAAAGAATTTACTATGAAATACTGACAAGAGGAGAAGACTAATGTGATGAAAGAGGCAACATTATATTTTTAATACCTAGATCACCGACTGTAGTGTGTTTCATTGCATGATTACTAAATGCATGACTACTAAATGTCAACAAACCTAAACTCTCAGCCGGTCATATGCTATACTCCTTTAGTGTATCCAAACTATGGAATGACCTTCCTCCTGTACTCAGAGCTATCTCTAATCCCCTTACCTTCAAAACCTCCCTCAAATCACATTTCACCACACATTAGATATGTACCTGTACCTCTATCACCAACCCAAAAACCTAACCCCCCCTACCATCTCTCCTTTCCCTTAAACTATTCTGTTACCTACTTTCTACCAACTCTACATATCACTGCTTAAAACTATTTCCTTTCTGATTCTCACCTTGTAGGCTTAATACTCTCTTACTTGGTATAAATCCATACAGCTGCTATCTATAATTATATCAGAGACAATTCCCTGTACTATTTAAATGTTTGTTTATATACAATTACTGTATTATTTAAATTGTCTATATTCTACTGTGGAGCTTTTCTCCCCGGGCCTCCACTGAAAATGGGTTCATTAGACCCAGTGGACTATCTCGGTAATCAAATGCAATAAATAAATGATTACAGCAAGATGTTTTGGTTGACTTGTTTGATTCGGTCCTACAGCACTCAAAAGACAGACCATGCACCAAGCTATTATTTCATTGCAACTTAATCTTGGTGTCGGATTCTGTGTATTCACTGTTACCATTAAGCAGTCTTAATGTGAGGCAATTACTTTAACTGAATTGGTAAGACAAAAAGTTGCTTTGTTTATTCAACTTAAAATTGATTTTTATCACCCTTAAATTTCCTTTGGTTCTGAGCTCCAAGTAGTTACTATGCTACTTGCCAGCAGTCAAAAATTTGACACCTCTCTAAACTGCCCACAGTTGTGCCTGAGGTAAAGATGAGATTAGTTGCATACATGGTTTCTTGATCAAAGCAGATATATTGATAGTGTCAGTTGGGAATAATACAAGAGTCTTGGTTGGAAAAAGTTGCATGCAAAGAAAGAGCACAGTGTATTTTTTGGCCAGAAATATCTTTGCAAATGGCACAAATACATTCAGAACTGTGCGGTATATAGTGCTTACAGCATATGCTGGTGCAGCTTTATGAATTTGAGTAGTGTAAAGTGGGTGATGGATGTGATATGGTGTCATTTGCTGTATTTTGCAGTCATATTAATGACCTAAAGGAAGCTGGTAACAATCCACAGTATATGTGCCAACATAATGGCTGCCTCGTGGTGTCAGAAGTGCACACCTGTATTTCTGTTTGAGTAACTGACTGTTTGGTATTTAGGGATACAAGTCTAAATTCAAAATGTGTTAATTTTGTGAAGTAAAGTTGGGATTTTAGGTTTTACTCTCTTAACTCTTGAAAAACCCCTCTTGAGTATTTTCTTTCATGGAAAATGGTCTGTCTGCAATTGCCTGGAATTCTCTTGCTTTGTGGCAGTTTAGCAGAGACATGGAAACTGTTAATCCAGAAAATTAATTTGTTTCTTAGTTGTGAATGAAATAGCTTAAAGGCTTCGAAAGATATGGTGCGTCACATTTTAAGTGGCTCAGGATAAGAAGCCTTGAAGGTATTTAGTATTTTGAGATTTCAAGGAGGCGAAAAAACAGTGGTCAAGTAGAAATTTGGAAGTTATTGTTAGGATATTAAAAACTGACATTTATTGGCTATTTATTCTTTATAGGGAACCAGGGCTTGGTAGAAACTGCAGAGATTTGTTATTGAACTAAATAATCTAGTCACCAAAGACTGAATTTGGCGAGTAGCATGATTCTTTGGTAAGAAACATAATGGTTTGAGATGAAAAAAATAAGACAAAAAGCAATCATTTAAGAAAAGCAGAACTGGCCTTATGAAAAGCTGTGGGATATATGCACAGTAAGTAAACTTACAAATATACAGTTACAAGAATTAATTGCTAAAGCAAGACATGTATGGTATAAAATGTGTGGCAAATAAAGTAAGGCTTCATGACTAGCGACAACTCTTTTGTGATAGTCCCAGACAAGTACTGCTTCGAGTCAGTAATACTCTGGTAATACGAACAGCAATCCAAACTAGTGAAATGCAAAAAAAAAAGGGGGGCAGGCCTCCCCATACACTCCTTCCATTACTTAGATATACAAATGCCAAGGTTGCATCCTTTGGGAAAAGGGGACATTCATGGTTCCTTGAAGTTTGAACTTCTCAGAAGAAATCAGTCACAGACTAGTGACTACACAAATAGTGTGTTGTGAAAAGCCTGGATCCCTAAAGTAAAAAAAAAAAAAGAAGCCTGATATGAAAATGTATTACAACATTAATGGTGACAATAAAGAAAGCTTTGAAGTAATCAGAAAGTATGACACTAGTGAAATGTTTACCTTGTGTAGTAGATGGGTCTGTAAGCACAAAAGAAATTAATGTATAGTTTTTAGATGATGTAAAGGAAAGGCTCATTTTGTATAGATGTGTAAAAGAAAAAAAAAGAATGTTCAAAGAGAGTTGTCATGATATTTAATTAATCACGGAAATTAATTGTTTAGAGGCTCTTTTAAAGTAGAAAGGGCCGGTGTAGTGAAATCAGAGAATAAAGCAACAGTGCAAAAAGGTACAAACAGTACAACAGTACAAAAATATAATCTATCAGATTCATAAGAGGATGACATAATAATGTGTTGAATTTTAATTAGACCCATGCATACCTCTCAATCTCTTAGTGCAAGTAGTCTGGACAAAGCCTAAAATAATAGGGGGCAAAGACCCAAAATAGGGTCAGATTTTAAATATTGCTCTTATAAACATTTTTAAGTTGCCAGAATAACAGGATTTGTGTTAGCATGCATTTTCTGATGGCTGTGAAGTCTGAAACTCAAATGTATGCCTTTATTTGGTGATGTCAGTCCTCAGTGATTTACCAAGAAACCACAAATTTTATAAGGAATATTATATAGGAACAGACTAAAATATTATGCAAAAATCTGGAGAGTTGAGAGGTAAGGGCACAACTACAGAATGTAGAATTACATTATAATATTCCTTTAAAGCATTGAGGCCATACATGCGCATGACTGATACATTCAGGTTGCTAGTAAGGCCATTGGATAGGAGCAACTGACATTTGAATAATAAAAAAAATGTTTTTTTCAAATATTTACACCAAGAAGGGTAGATAATCTGTGTAATATTTTGGGCCAACAGTTGGAGAGCCATCTTATGTACTCTACAAGACGTATAGCAAAGATATGTTGCATAGCTTTATATATAGGCTTGGGAAGGTTCGCTGGAGAATATTTTGCACAGATAACTCCTGATGCTGTGTCAGTAACACATGCTCCAAGGAAATTATCAGTAGTTTTCAGGAGTAAAACTGAAGCAAATAGAGTGCTTAATGTTATTAAATAATCATACAGAATGAAGAGAACATGTGAATGTTATGATCAGTGTTGTGAATTAGGGCAAAGTTTGCATTCCTTTTGCTCCACAAGGTCTGAATAATGTCCTTTAAAGAGAGCATTCCCATTACTTACAGTGAAGTGGCGTCAGTTGTGTTAGATGTTAATTTCTTTTCAGAATTAGCTGCAAACCAGGGATTCTGGCAGATTTATGCAGAAGAAGATGACTCCAGGTTGTGTACATTTTAATATGCTATTAGGAAGATCCATATTGCCTACACTTCTGTTTGGCATTTCCTTAGTACCAAAGTTGTTTTACTGAGATGTTGCACAAGTAATTGAAGTCTTAGAAGATGTTGAGGAAATACCGGTGATCAGCAACTGAACAGACCAAAACAGTATAGCTTTAAATTAGAGTAAGTGTAAAGTAATATTCCAACATTGCAGGGATGAAGCCAGGCTCAGAGCAACAACACAAGTGGCAAAGCCAGACCTCAGATGGGCATTAAAGAGATTTTTGGGGATGATGCTCATTCAGACAAAATCTATACTTAATGTGTATGAGGTAGTTGTACCTCTTAGGTAGCTATTGGAAGTAGGTATAGCATGAAAATGAAACTGTGAATATGAAAAAAAAAGTTCTGAACTGCTTAATACACTAGTAATAGAATGTCTGTGTTTAATTAATGTGCTGTAGATAAGGCAGATTTTTTCCAGTATATAGAGGTCAGAGTGATATAGGAATTTTGATTTTATTGGAAATAGACGATTTGCCTAGGGTCAAGAATATTTTACAGATACACAGAAGAGATGTGCTCAGGTAAAAAAAGAATTGTTCACAGTAGGTGTTAGTAATTCTATGAATATATCTGTGGCAAAGAACAGATCATAAACTCTTAAAACATCTTCAAAAACGTCTTTCTACAAGGCACCTAAATCTATATAGGGTATTGCTTTATCTGCTGAATTATGACCCTGGGGATAATGAATAAACCACCTGCTTTCAGCAATATATTGAGTAGATTATGTTTACCAGAGCAGAATGAAGGTTTGCTTAAAGAGAATGAATGATTTTTGGATAATACCACAGTTGCTAGTGACATAAGAAAATTCAAAGAATTCCATACATGTCGTCACACCGATCTAGTATTGCATTTACTAAAAAGTCGCAATGTGCAGACAGACACAACAGAAGTTATCAGACTTGAAAGAAATTCAGCCTTTCTTTTTGCTCTGGCAAAGACATAAAAAAAGATTCAGAAGACAGAGTGCGCAGAGAAAACCTGAGATATTCTGCTATACCTGAGAACCTGGAAGGTACAGGCTGTATTCATTTTATGAAAGCACAGATAAGCAAGTGGACTGGTATTCCACTGCAGGATTCATTAATTGAAAAGGCACATCGAGTGTATGCTCTAAATCTGGCCACGAGAAAGCAGCCACGACCTGTATTAGTAAAGACACAATCATACCAGCAGAGAGAGTTGATCCTGACAAAACTGTTACAGAAAGGAAAAGTATTAAAGATTGAAGACATTAGAGTGCTTATGGAAAATGATTACTCAGTCTGTACCAGGCAGATGTTGTCTTTCAGCTTTTCCTGGTTAGGGGTCGCCACAGCGGAACTCCGGTCCGCTAATGATTGGTAGTTGATTTTTACATGCCGAGTTACCAGCCCTGATGCACAACCTTCAACGAAGGTACGCCCCATTCACGCATGTCACCACGCAGAAGATGCTGTAACTGAGAATCGAACCGGACAGCGTCTTACTGTGAGCAGATAAGAAGCAAATATATTCCAGCAATCAGGGAATGTTTAGAGGCAGGTCTGAGATTTAAGCTGCTGTATCCAGCTGTCTTCAGAATATTTTTCCTGGAGGATCAAAGACATTTTTTGATGCAGAAAGACTGAGGAGGAAATACAAAAGTTAATCCAACAAAAATTAGCCATCACATCATACAGAGTGGGGACTCTGCTTCTTATTCTTCTGACAGTAAAGCTCATAGAGAGACTTTGGCAGTGAAATCTTTTCCACTGTTCCGTAGGAAAATGCTTGAGGGAAAAAAAAAGCACAGGAGTTGACTAGAAGAATCAGGAATCCCTTTGGACTTGAATCAAAGTCTAATGGTGGGAGATGGAGATGAACAGTAAGCAAAACTGAAATTAGTGAATAAATGTGAAATTATAAAGCTTCAGTCACATTTGTGAAATATGGCTTTACAAGAAAAAGTGACTGCAAAAGACTGGACTTTTGTTAACTTTATTAAACTTGTAAATTGACTGTAAAGCATACACCCACCTTGTAATTAATGTTTAGGATGACACTAAAAGTAAAAAGTGACTGTATGTAAAATAATTTTTAGCAGTATTTGTATAAAACATTTCATGATGTAAACTGAATGTTGTATAGTAAAACTGTTGTGTGTAGTATGTAGCCCTCATTATGCCAGACATTGAATATAATGCCTCATTTGGTATGTATCTGGCCATGCACATGCAACAACTGGAATGTCCACAGAGCTAGCTTACTAAAAGGGTACAAGGCCTAAAGAACAATGCCCTACATGGACTGACTCAAAGTCCTGTCGCTGTACTTTGTATTCTACAGACTGCTAAGAGGTGACCTGTGTTCATCATACAAGGCATCCTCCAACCCATTACTGAAGGATTAACTACACACTAACAATCCAGATGGCATCAGAAATAATCTGTGTAGGGATCTAAACCTGTTTGGCAGTATCAACAGAATGGTTTGGAGGGACAGGTATATTTTGCAGAGGATACTGCTGCTGTGGAACAGGCATCCCATCCATATAAAACAAAGTTCATCACTGTCCATTTTCAAGTGCAACTTGGATCTATGGATGAGAAACAAAAGAAAATTACCCCAGGACTACTCCATGTACTAATGGACAGAGGGGCAGCTCCTAAATGTTTACCTCATGCATGGATCCCCTCAAATTATCTGTGGTTTAATCCCAGTTATTATTAGGGTTAATAGTAATTATCGACCTTGCGATAGCGAAGGCCAATCTATAACCAAGTGGGAAAGGTTATTTCGAGCACAAAAAGTGACATTGAGTAGGCTAAAAATGGCCTTCAAGGGCAGCTAGCCTAGTATTTGCCTGTGAACCTCTCTAGTCAGGGTTATTTTAAATGTGGGTGTGCAGGCTCTTTTCAGTGATTGTTGTATATGATAAAGATATTTAAAGTAAACAAGTGCTTTTTATTTGTTAGAAATATAGGCTTTACAGTGTAGCAAGAGATGGACGGCTAGACAAAAGCAGGTTTACGTTAATACAGTGTTATCCTGTGCTGCTGAAGTAGGCGTGGAGTGTTGCAGACTTGAGATGCTTTCGCTAATGTTTGCAAAGGTGAATGTCTGGATTAATGCCTTGGGTAAATCTATAAACAAGTGTTTCTTGTAAGCAACTAAGCTTGAAAAATAAGACAAAATGATGAAATCCAAGAGAAGTGCTGAACTTCTTGAAGTGTAATGATATTACCTTGTTTTTTTTTTCTGTGGGAGTCAAGTCTGCAGCTGAAAGCAGTTGCAAATTCTTTTCTGTTCTGAGTAAAATTTTAACAAAGATTCCTTCATGCATCTGCAGAGTTGTTAGTTGTTTTGTTCTTATTGCTGACTAAGTTTCAAAGAAGACAAGTCTGCAGGTGCAAGCAATCAGTCTTGAGAATTCCAAGCATTCTTTGCTGAAGGCAGTGTAAAGTTTAAGGTACAAGGGTGAGCAGTTCAGTGAAACAAAGTTAGGAATTATTCGTAGTGAATAAGAGAGAGCAGCTTACCTAGCAGCCTTAATACTTTAATGCATTTAATAGAACAGTGTATAATTAATTTTGTTTAAAGATAGCCAGTCTGCATGTCCTCCCCGTGGTCAAGTAAAACTAAATCTGCATGCCCTCCCCGTGATCAAGTAAAATTAAAGACATGCAGGTAGGTGCGTGCATGAATGGGTGTGCCTTCTTTGAAGGTTGGGTGTCGGGCTGGCAACTCGGCACTGTAAAAATCCACTGCCAATCATTAGCAGACCGGAGTTCTGCTGTGTCGACACCTAACCGGGAAAAGCCGAAAGACAATTATTTTATTTAAAGATGGCCAGTAAGCACTTTTTCCTTAGGGCTCAAAGTTATTGTTTTCTGAAAGCATTGAAGCTGTTCTTTACGTCTGGATGGGGAATAGAGATAAGAAATGAACAGACGTCAGTCAGTGTAAGAGGAACCACAGGCTATAACATGCACTTTAGCCTAGGTAACTCTAATGTTAGGTTAGTGAATGTCTGTATGTGGAGCTGTCAATTAAGGGCAATTGTTCCCATCTGGAGGGTTAAACCTATTTTTTTTTTTTTTTTGAAGCTGTACATAGGTTTGTTCTAGGTTAATAGGTTATGGAGGTGTTCTGAAAATGTATTTGATCTTTATTTGATGGTTTTCTTTAAAACACAGTCTTGAAAAATGTGACATGGGTTCAAATGGAAATGACAAGAAACAGCTATCCAAAAAAGATTAGCCTGACAAACATTTAGTTTGTGCATGTAACACAAATGTTGGAAATAAATATTCAAAAAATGTCAGAATAATAGGCGGGAACAATAGCTTCTTATCATAATAGCTGTGCTATCCATACTCTCTTGGAAAATAAATGGCTTTACAGCTGTAGACCAAGAGGAAAGAGTACAGAATTATATTAAGAAATGCATAATGCAAATAATGCTGCAGTAGACACATTAGGAAATAAATTATTTCAGAATGGATATTCAGCAGAATATCAGGGACAAAGGAAAAGTGGAGTAATTGTACTAATTGTTAGAGGAGCTCCAATAGTGATGGAATATAAAAGAAAAAAGGAAGATAATGGTAGATTTGTGGCAGTAAGAGGCTGTTGGCAAGGGAGGAGTATTACACTAAATGTATTTGTTTCACCAAAAACTGCTGTTATGGAGCTTAATCTTTTGGGAGACATCATCATCTTTCAGCAGGGAATATTACTTATAAATGGGGACTGTAACTTGATTTACAACCGTGATATTCTATATAGGGATCTAAAGTGGAAAATACAACAAAAGAGGATAGGTTTCTGAAGAAATTTATGAAAATATTTGGTACGGAAGACGTGAATTCAGTAGTATGAACTCAGAGAGAATTTACATATTCCCCATGGGTCAATAAATGGGCTAGACTACACAGAAATTATATTTCACAGAAATGTGCATTTAATTGAAATTTTGACACATATCCAATAACTTTTTCAGATTATGCATGACTAAAAACTAAGATAAAATGCAGGGTAATTAAGTAAAAATGAGGCACTGGCTCTTTCTCACTTAGTTAAAAAGAAAGGAATTTAATGAATGGGTAGTGGAAATCATTCAAAAGTTATTAGAGAAATGTCTTTAGAAGCTAGAACTAGTGAGTTGGATTAAATATAAATGGAGTTTAAAAATAGGATAGACATTAAAAGCGAAAGCGATAAGGTTAAGAAATAGTAATTATTTAGAAGGCTGTCAAAGGTTAAAAGTATTGCAGAATAAGGGGAATCTCACAGAACAAGTACAGATGCAACTGCAGAGTGCTAAAGAGAAAATAAAGGAGTATCTGGATAATATGCATGAATTTAGAAAGATTGTTGTTAAGCAACTATTTTATGATAATTCCAGAGCATAAGATTTAGCACAACTACTTAGGCAACATTAAGTAAAAAGGGTTGTCACCAAGCCTATAACAAGAAAAAAATAACCAGGGATCCTGTAAAGGTATTGGAGATATTTTTTGGAAATTTTATTAACATTTGTATAAAACGGAGAACTGTGATATTCCAGGAAAAGCACAAATGGAAATTTTTATGAAAGCTCTAATTATGCCAAGGTTAGAGGTGAGGCTCAATAATTAATGGTTAAGATAAGAGGAGAAGAGATAATGTTTTTGGGGACATTTGTATTTTGGGAGAGAAGAAAGAGATGAAGATCTGGAAGGTTTTGATTAACAGTATTTTAATGGAGGGGATGCGCCAACATCTTGGAAGAAAGCTGTGGTAGCTGTAATACTTGGATAGTAAAGACCCATCAGACCCAGCTTTATATAGGCCCATTTCAATTTTTTATAATGATTATAAAGTGCTTATGTTCATAATAGCTAAAAGAATGGCAGACGTGTTACCAAAATTGATAGATATGGATCACCGTGGTTTTGTTGTTTAGGGAGGAAAACATTTGACAGCATAAACTGAACAGTGATGATCCAGGGGGAAGCAGAATGTAAGAAGATTCCGCTGCTTATGATGGTTTTTGATGCAGAGAAAGCATTCAGCAGAGTTAGCTGGGATTTTATGAGTAGGGCAGTGGAAGCATTTGCACTTCCTGATACAGTAATAAGTGTAATTAGGAGGATATATGAGGGATAGAAGGCAAAAATTAAAGTGGGCAAGTTCCTCTCTGATATGTTGTGTCTGAAGAGAGGAAACAGGCAGGGGTTGTCCTCTTGTTATATGTATTATTATTTAGAGCCATTGCCAAAGAAAATAAGTGACTGAGAAATTCAGGTATATAATTGGTATGGTAATCAATTAAAGTTGGTTTTATTTGCAGATGCTATTATTTTGTACCTGATTAAACCAGAAAAGGACATCTCAATGTTGTGGAACATTTTGAGACATTTCAGGTCTTTTCAGGATATAAAATTAATGAAGAATAAAGCAAAGGCTATAGCTGTAAACTATGTACCCACACATGAATTGGTTCAGCAATACCCCAATTTACGGGGATATAATAAAATTAAATATTTAGGAGTATGGATTAAAAAGGATTCTGTTTTAGCAGCTAATGATATGTTGGAAGAGAGCAAAAGATAATACAAAAACTGAGAAACTAGAAGCTCTTGTTTTTGGATATAGATAGCAAGATACAAGCAGTGAATATGTTTTAGTCCATTTAGTTTTATATACAGGTCAGGTATATTTTTATTAACCAGAGAAGTTGTGAACAGTAATTAAAGCACTGAAAGATTTTATCTGTGAGGGGAAAAGGGCAAGGATCAAGTGGAAAAAGTTGATACTTCGAATAGAACAAGGTGGTTCAGGATTACCTGGTTTGAAGGGATACTTTAGTGTTACACAGTTAAGGCTCTTATACATAACACAAGCATAAAGCTGTACTTCAAAGTGGAAAGGGATGATGATGATGATGAAGCAAGGGAAAATTCAAGAAATAAGAAGAGAATGGGATTTGGGGTGCAGATCCTTGAGCAGAATAACAGCCATATAGGATATTTTATTCATAAAATAACAGAAGGTATCCTAAGAGCTAAGCAAACACTGTGGTATAGAAATTAGATTTTACTGACATGGATGACTGCAGTCAGGGGTACATAGAATAGGCAAGAGGTGGCTGGAATTTACTGGCAAAAACAGGCAAGGAACCAAATTATTGGAGAAAATATCTAGAGAGGGAAAGATAACTAGGAAGAGGCCAAGAACACATTTAGACTGCAGGCTAGAGACTGCCTTCCCTTTCAGGGATTGATATCAGAGTACAGGCAAAGAGAAAGGGATAGTGAAATCCTAAGTGAAAGACCTGCTGTGGTGGAGCTTTTAGTTGAATCTAGAGCAAAAGCTGCTGTTACAAAAGGGATAATTTGGGGACATGGCCAAGATGGCTAAGTGAGCGCAACAACTGGTGAAAGTTCTGTGACCAAAAACTTTTCTCTTGCAGAAAATATAAAAATAAATAAATAAAATTTGGAGATGCTTGTTAGCTAATTTTATTCACTAAGAGAGGGAAGATTTATAGTTTCAAGTTCCTCAAAAGCTGTAATTTTCCTGTCAGAATTTCAGCTGCTTGGTTAAGAGAGAGGAGACTTCAACATGAGCCACTCAAGAAATGGTACTCGGGATTCTTGTGTTAAAAAAGACATCCAGTCATTAATATCTAGTCATTAATATCTAGTATACAGGATGTATTATGTAAAATGGACAAACTGGATGCCAAAATAGAAAGTTTCACAGAAGAGACTAGAAAGAAGATGGAACATGTAGAAATTCTTATGAAACAAAGTGCACAAATCATCAGTATGGAAGAAGCTGTAAATAATCATGAAGAGAGAATAACTAAAGTGAAGGTGAGTCTCAAACTGAATTGCATTTAAAACAAAATAACTGGCTCATGATAAAGCTGTTGATTTAGATAATAGACCAAGATGAAATAACATTAGAATTTATGGTATGCCTGAAAAGTATGAGGGAGACAGTATAATACACTTTTTAACAGTCTGGCGACATAAAACATTAAATCTACCTAAAACTTTGTTTTGTATTTGAAGAAGGCACATAGATCCCTGAGAGCACTTTTGAAAAAGGAAAACTTAAATTATGTTCAATTATAGTTAAGTTTATGAAAACAGCATGGTCTAGCCCACCTAGGTGAACATGTACTCTGACTGACAATGATTATTCCAGTGAAGTAATGAATAAAAGAAAATCCTGCTTACAACTGATCAGTGAACTTAAAAAGCACAATATTAAAGCCAATTTGGTGTTTCCTGCAAAGATCAAATTATTTCTTTCCGAAAGAACTAAAATATTTCACACACTGGCGGAGGCACCCGCTTTTATCAACACAAGTAACATTTTGTACTGAAGAAATGAATGGGAGCAGTATATGCCTCAAGAGACAGTAAGCTGAATTCTTGGAAAACTACTTTGAAAATTAAAAAGCTTAAAAACAAGTGTTTAGGTCAGTGTTCCTCACCCAATGTAATATATTTGCTTGTCAGATCTAACCATAAGGCAGTATTACTTGAAATAATAAATTATATCCGGGGATCCTGCAAAACCAAAAAAATTTAGGAACTATTCCAGCTCTAACCTTTTTCTGTTAATCAACACCTTGGCAAATTCCAAGCACCCCCCAAACCCAGTAAACACCATAGAACACACTGAGCTGTTTACAAAATCTTTGTACTGCCATATTGATAGCTGTATAGACTGAGCTGTGCCCACTTGTATTAAGAAAAAGACAAACTCAAAAGACCAGCCGCACTGGTGGAATGACACTTTCAGTCAGTTATACAACAAAAGAAAAAATCTTGGCCAAGCGTAGAAGGAACAAACTCATACATACTAAAAGCTCCCTGACCAATCTATACAGGCAGCTAAGAGGGTTAATTAATAATTCAAAGACTACATTTGAAGAACAAACTCAAAAGACAAGCCACACTGGTAGAATGCCACTTTCAGTCAGTTATACAACAAAAGAAAAAAATCTTGGCCAAGCGTAGAAGGAACAAACTCATACATACTAAAAGCTCCCTGACCAATCTATACAGGCAGCTAAGAGGGTTAATTAATAATTCAAAGGCTACATTTGAAGAACAAACTCAAAAGACAAGCCACACTGGTAGAATGCCACTTTGTCAGTTATACAACAAAAGAAAAAAATCTTAGCCAAGTGTAGAAGGTACAAACCCATACATACTAAAAGCCCCCTGACCAATCTATACAGGCAGCTAAGAGGGTTAATTAATAATTCAAAGGCTAAATTTGAAGAAAAAATAGCTTTACAGGCAAAGGACAACCATAAAGCTTTTTACAGCTATGTATGTAACCTCAGAGGAAATACACAAAAATGCATAGAACTCATTGTGAACGGCATCACCCACACTGAAACAGAGGCCATTGCCAATGTTTTGGCTGATATGTTCAGCTCAAATTTCTACCCACCACTCCCCCCTGATAGTCCAGAGGAAATACCACATAACACAATCCTCCAACCATTACTAGAGAACAGATCATTAATGCACCTTCCAAGATCAGAAACACTGCACTGATGGGTCCCGATAAGTTCCTGAGATGTTTAATAAATAGCATGAAACATGACCTCTCTGGTCCACTTGAATCACTTTTCAACTGTAGCCTTCAGTCAGGGTTTGTGCTCAAGAAATGGAAGATGGCTACAGTCATTCCCTTGCATAAAGTAGGTCCAACAACTTGATCTGGATAACTACAGGGCAACAAGTCTTACCAACCTCATATGTAAGGACTTGGAAAGAATCCTCATGGACATAGGTACTCTGCAATCACTGGACCTATCACAGTTTGGCTTTGTTAAAGGAAGGTCATGCCTGTTAAATTTGGTAGATTTTTTTGAGAGAATCACCAAAGCATTGGATGAAGGTAAGACTGCACACAGCTTACCTCGACTTGGCCAAAGCTTTTGATGCAATACCCCACTCAGGCATTATAGACAAGCTCACCATGATCGAGCAAAATCCCAAAAAGGGAAGGCATCTCTTATCAGTATTAGCAAAAAACTACGGGCACTCATAAAATCGTCTAAGGCCAGCTTTGAGAGAAAAATTGCACAGGACACTAAGGATAATCACAAGGCTTTCTTTAGTTATGTTAGGAACCTGGGTGGGAATTCCAAGATATGCTCAGAATTGGTCCAAAATGACAAAAAATACACCGAACCCACAGACGTTGCCAACATCCTTGCTGACAGGTTCAGTGCAAACCCCCCCCCCCTCCCCACCAAAAGGGCAAATATCTATCCCAGCAGAGTGCTGCCCCCCTGACATCTCAGATGCTCAGGTAAGAGCCGCCCTCTCCAAAGCAAAAAATACAGCATCAATGAGACCAGACGGTGTCCCGGGCTGCGTCCTACATGAACTCCAAGAAGAACTAAACCCAAACATAAAACTACTGTTCAGTCTCAGCCTTACTACAGGATATGTACCCAGAGAGTGGCGTACAGCAACAGTGGTCCCTCTCCATAAAGGTGGTGCCTCAACGGATCCTGGAAACTATCGCCCCATAAGCCTGACTAGCTTGGTCTGCAAAGCTATGGAAAGAATCATCCTGGACCTCATAAATAAAGATATTGGGGACCTACAGACACTGGATCCTACCCAGTTCGGCTTTGTTAAGGGCAGATCCTGCCTCTTAAAACTGGTCAGTTTCTTTGAAACAGTCACCAAGGCCATTGACGAGGGGAAGGTGGTCCACACAGCCTACCCGGACCTCGCAAAAGCCTTCGATACAATACCCCACTCGGGCATTGTAGATAAGCTCACCAGCTTAAATATAAACCCCTATGTCACTAGATGGGTTGCAAACTGGCTCAAGGACAGAACCCACATGGTTAGAATTGCTGGAGCCATGTCAGACTCCAAACCAGTTACAAGTGGCATCCCACAAGGCTCAGTCCTGGGACCTCTCTTGTTCGGTATATATTTCTCGGAGGTACAGGCCAACACGGAAGGACTGTGGCTGACCAAGTTCGCAGATGACTGCAAACTGGGCGCGATAATCGACTCTCCAGCCGACACAAGCATCCTACAAAAGGGCCTCATAAAAACAGACAACTGGTGCCAGAGCAGTGGCCTCAAGCTAAACGCCAAAAAGTGTATAGTCATCCCCTTCGGCAAAAACAAAGTGCCCACAAATTACCACATAGATGGTAATCCATTAAGTACGGAAGAAGTAATTAAGGACCTGGGGACCCAAGTTGATAGCAATCTCTCATTCGACAACCACGTGGCCAAAGTGGTTAGAAAAACATTTTATATAGCCCACCTAATCGTGAAGGGATTCACATCTAGATCAGGGGAGGTCATTGTGCTTCTTTACTCATCCCTCATCGGGCCCATAATTGAGTACAATGCCCATTTTGGGATGTACCTTACCAGACACCTGCAGCAACTGGAAAGACCCCAAAAGTACCTTACCAAGAGGATCAAAGAGCTCAAACAGATGCCATATGCTGCCCGGTTAAAGAAACTCCAGCTCTACTCAGTGGCATACCGCCTGCTCCGAGGCGATCTGTGCCTGACGTATAAAGCCATGTCCAACCCAGAATTAATGGACATGCTGCACCTCAGAAAATCCAAATCCCATCGAGCTACGCGCTCGAGAGACTTGAACCTCAGCATTGAAATAAATAGGACATGCTGGAGGAACAGATTCATAACCCAGAGGCTCCCTTCACTCTGGAATAAAATCCCAGTCCAGGTTAGGCAGAGTCCCTCATTGACTCTCTTCAAGAGGAATCTTGATGAGTGGATGGGAGATTGTAGATTTACTTCGGGTATCACTTCTGTGTCACTGTTAGACAGAGTCACAGTGTACTAACCTCGAAAAAGGGCATAGCAGCATTCTTTTAAAATGGGTGGCGAAAGCCAAACATACTCTGGCTAGGCTTGTAAATGCCCTAGGGCAGATAGCCTAGTATGAACCTATGAACCTATAAGTATAAACCCTTTTTATCATCCACTGGATAGCCAACCGGCGCACTGATAGGACCCATTTGGTCAAAATAGGTGAGGCTAACTCTACCAAGAGGCCAATCACTAGTGGATTCACCTAGGACTCCGTATTGGGCCCACTCCTTTTTGGCATCTATTTCTCTGAAATGGATGTAAATGCTGAAGATTTATGGTTACCTTTTCAAAGACTGTTGTAAACTCTCAAATTTTAATCCACACACTTTCAACCATCTGCTCTGTCCAATTAACTGGTCCTTTTTCCACAATCTCCTCCTAGAGGAAGTAGTCCTAGCTTTTAACATCATCTTTCTAGAAACACTCAACTCCCTGGCAATTAGGAAACTAAGGCTCAAAACTCATTTTGCCCCCTGGCTTACTCACTCCACTCGAACACTTATGAATAAGAGAGACAGTGCATGGAAAAAATGGAAGAAATTCAAATCCTCCACTGATTTTCAAACATACAAAGAGCTCCGTAACTTAACCAAAAAAGGTCACCCTTGACAAACAAAACTTTTTCAAAAAAAAAAACACTTGATAACCCTCACACTAATCCCCAAAAATTCTGGCAATCTGTAAACAAACTACTAAATCATGGATGCCCATCTTCCCCTAACCTCTGCCCTAATAGCTCTCCCACAGACACCGCTACCTTCCTTAATTCATTCTTCAATGATTCTATCTTTACTCTGACTAGAAATGACAATATCAGCAACCCCACACCTCCTATGTCCACCCATTCTACTGCCTTCGCTCTTAAGCCTATCTGTACAACCTACGTCAAGTCCCTTCTCTCAAAACTTGTTGATAACCTACCTCCACAATTCCTAAAAACAACTGCTAATTCGATCACTTTCCCCATTTCCATATTACTCAATAGATCCATTCAGGAAAACAAGTGTGCCTAATATCTGGAAAAATTCTCAGTCATTTCCCTTCACAGAGGCGGTAATCCAACAGATCCCTCTAATTTCAGACCAGTTGCCATCCTATCCCCCCTCACTAAAATTCTGGAAAACTGCATACACAAACAGCTCCTTGATTGCCTCCTACAAGAAAATCTTCCTACCCCCTCTCAGCATGGTTTTATCCCAAGACAGAGTACTGCCACTGCTCTTACATCCGTCATTAACACCATTGCTAAATCCCGTGACAATAAGTTAGTCTCCAGCGTATTTCTTGATCTATCCAAAGCGTTCAATGTTTCCCACAAACTGCTACTATCCAAACTTGCTTCACTTAATCTTTCTAACTCTACCCTATCCTGTTTCTCCAGCTACCTCTCTAACAGATTCCAGGCTGTAAAATGGCATTCTAGCTTCTCTCCCTTTCTACCTATTCAAACTGAGGTGCTCTAAGGCTCCATCCTTGGGCCCCTACTTTTCAATATCTTTATTAATGATCTTCACTCTTCTTGTCCACTCTCTACTACTGTTCAGTATATGGATGATTCCACAATCCTCTCTTGTTCTAACGACATTACTAACCTTCATACCCTCATGCAAGAGTCCCTTCACAATGTCAAAAGATAGCCTATTTCAAAACAACTGCTACTGAATCTTAAGAAATCTAAACTTCTCCTATTCCTCCCAACATCATAAAACTACCTCTTGTGTCACCTCCCTGAACAACACAGCCATCTCTGCTGAACTTCACACAAAACTCCTTGGAATTATTATCGAAAACCACCTAAAGTTCAATCTTCACACTCAGCAATGCATAAAAAACTCATCAAAACGGACATAATACATTTTTCACTTATTCCTCCAGACTCTCCCTTGCACAAGCCTTCCTGCACCAAACATTACTCTATGCAGTCCCTATGCTCACAAACCTCCGTTCTAATCTCCTCACTAAATTAGAACTTGTCTACAACAAAATTGCAGGATTTGCCTCTTACCTACCCTATCACACCCATCACTGTATAGCCCAAAAAACCTGCAATGGCTGGAATTTCAGCAGCAAATTCTACTATCCCAGCTTCTCACAGTTTATTCAGTCTTACTTGCTCCATCATTTTGCCCCTCTGTCTCTAATCTCATCCAAAAAAGAAAAAAAAAAAACAGTCACAATATCTGAAGGAAACGGAACACTTTAATCCACAAAGAACTTAGTCAGCGCTTTCGTCTCCTCCTTTTAACACACAGAGACTTCTTCAGACTGAGGTATCATCTAAAATTCACAACTTTTAAAAGACTCTAGAGTCACGTGACCTTCTCAGGACATCATATGATTCATACACTTTTATGCATACTGTAAAGTCATATGTAAAAACAAAACATAAGAAAAATAAAAAAAAATTCCCCCCAACAAAACATTGTTTTAAACCTTTTCTCTTTAAATTCATGACAAATTCTTCTCTATTGTTCAACCCTGGTGGAAAGCAGGCATTCAGCCTTACTTGCCAACAGTATTCTAACCAGCCTAGCTCTTCCAACACTATTAGATAACGTTTCTAAAACCAAGAATTTATAATCAACCTTAAACTTTTTTTTGTTTTGTAATGTTTGCTCAGTGCAGTCCTATCGTCTCCAGTTTGAATAGCATACTTATAGGTTCATAGGTTCATACTAGGCTATCTGCCCAAGGGCATTTATAAGCCTAGCCCATAGTTATTTGGCTTTCGCCACCCCTTTAGTTTGAATAAAACTATGCCTATTATTTTGCTGTGCCTCTGTCAAGCAGTGACACTGAAGTAATCCCTGGGGTATATCTGCGATCTCCCATCCATTGGTCAAGATTCCTCTTGAACAAGGCCAGCGAGGTGCTCTGCCTCACATGTACCGGGAGTTTGTTCCACAGCATAGGGAGTCTCTGGGTGATGAATCTGTCCCTCCAGCACGTTCTATTAATAACCGTGTCAAGGTTTAAGTCTCCCGCCCTTGTGGTTCTGAGGGATCTAGATTTTTTGAGGTGAAGCATATTCATCAAATCTGGGTTTGACATGGCCTTATATGTCAGGCACAGGTCACCTCTGAGCAAGCGGTATGAGACTGAATAGAGCTGGAGTTCTTTCAGTCGGGCAGCATAAGACATATTTTTGAGACCCTTTATCCTTTTGGTGAGGAACTTTTGGGGCCTTTCCAGCTGCTGCAGGTGTCGGGTCAGATACATTCCGAATGGGGCATTGTACTCAATCATAGGTCTAATAAGTGATGAGTACAGGGGGACGATGACCTCCCTTGATCTAGATGTGAATCCCTTCATGATCAGGTGGGCAATGTAGAAGGTTTTCCTAACTACTTTAGCAACATGAGTGTCAAACGAAAGGCTACTGTCAACCTGGGTCCCCAGATCCCTGATGACTTCTTTTGTGCTCAGTGGATTGCCACCTATATGGTAGCTAGGGGTAACCTTGTTTTTCCCGAAGGGTATGACTGTGCATTTCTTGGCATTTAACTTTAGGCCATGGCTCTGGCACCAGTTATCCGTTTCTGTGAAGCCCTTCTGAAGGATATCTCTGTCAGATGTGTTTTCGACTATGGCGCCCAGTTTGCAGTCATCTGCAAACTTTGTCAGCCATAACCCTCCTGCGTTTGCTTGTACTTCAGAAAAGTAGATGCCGAACAAGAGTGGACCCAGGACTGAGCCCTGTGGGACACCACTTGTGACAGGCTTTGAGTCTGACATGGCTCCAGCAACTCTGACCCTGTGGGTTCTGTCACTTAGCCAGTTTGCAACCCATCTTGTGATGTATGGGTTTACATTCAAGCTGATGAGTTTTTCGATGATACCTGAGTGGGGTATTGTGTCGAAGGCCTTTGCCAGGTCAAGGTAGGCTGTATGGACTGCCTTTCCTCATCAATGGCCTTGGTGACTGTCTCGAAAAGTCAACCAAGTTTAAAAGGCATGATCTGCCTTTGACAAAGCCAAACTGGGTTGGATCCAAAGTCTGCAAGTTCTCTATGTCTTTATTTATGAGTTCCATTATGATCCTCTCCATGGCTTTGCAGATAAGGCTTGTCAAGCTAATGGGATGGTAATTTCCAGGGTCGGTGGAGGCACCGCCCTTGTGAAGTGGGACCACAGTCGCCGTGCGCCACTCCTTGGGTACGTATCCTGAGGTGAGGCTAAGATTAAACAGCTGTCCTAACTGCGGGTTTAATTCCTCATTGAGTTCGTGGAACACACAGCCGGGGACACCATCCGGTCCCATGGATGCTGTGTTTTTTGCTTTGGAGAGAGCAGTTCTCACCTGGGCGTTGGAGATGTTTGGGGGGCTACAATCCTCTGGTATAGATATCTCTCCTTTTGGGGGGAGGGGGGGGAGAAGTTTGCACTGAACCTGTCAGCCAGTATGTTGGCGTGTAGGTTCAGTAATCTTCACATCATTTTGAACTAATTCTGAGCATATCTGGGAGTTTCCTCCTAGGTTTCTAACATAGCTAAAGAAGGCCTTATGATTGTCTTTTGAGTCCTTGGCGATTTTTCTCTCAAAATTTGCCTTGGATAATTTTATGAGAGCTCTTAGTTTTTTACTTATAATGATCAAAGGTGTCTTACCTTTTAAGGATTTTGCTCTATCTTGTAGTAGCTTCCTCCTTTTGTTGTAGAGCTTGTTTATGGCTGGGGTCCACCAGACTGGACGCTTGCCTTTGGTACAAAGAGTCTTAGTTTTGTTTGGGATTGCCTGATCCATGCAGTCCTGTAAGTGCTGGTAGAAGGCATTTGTAAGTGATTCAGCGGTTTGAGTAATGTTTACCACTGGCTCAGGGGCCTTAAAGGAGACCACACTAGTTACTTATGTTTGTAAATCCTTCTATTTCATTCCCGGGTAGTTCTACCCACATAGAAGGACTTACATTCTAAGCAAACACTGAAATAAACCACATTTGTAGACTTGCAGTTCAATAGTCCTGGTACCTTAACTTTATTATTCCCTATTGCTAACTCACTAGAGTCTGTAAATAAATAATTGCACATATTGCAGTTAAAGCACTTTACCATACCATACTTCTCTTTAACTCGTTTGAGTTTATTCAATTTCCCCTGAAAAAAAAATAAAATTTTTATCTCTCTCTTGAATAAATCTTGGTTTATTTCCTATTTTATCTATTATTTCACTATTTGCTCTAAATAGTCCCCAAGTTCTACTTGCAGCATTTTTGATGGCATTAGAATCCACACTATTTTGTATTGCCATAGGCATTCCATACTTAAACGGAAGTCTTACTTCACAGTTAGCTTCCACATTGCTTTCCTTATTAACTATATTTTCTAATTCTGGATACCCTCTTTTTACTACTTTATTACAAAAAAGATTGGCTTCTTCTAAAAAATCATTGTCACTTTTCATTAAATTACTTATTCTAGTTAACTGTCCCTTTACTATATTCAACTTAGTTTTCTTGAGATGCATACTTGAAAAATGCAAATACATATTATTTTGCACTTCCTTCTTAAACACTTTAGACACTAGTTTATTATTTTCTTTGTAAACAGTTAGATCCAGAAAACTAATCTCTCTCTCATCATAATGTGTAAAAGTAAGTTACTTACATACATTAATATGTTTTATAAATTCTTCTAACTCATCCTTTGTTCCTCTCCAAACCAGAAAGGCATCATCAATAAATCTCACCATTTTGATGATTTTGTTCTTAAAACTACTTCCTAAAACATGGTCTTTTTCCCATCCATGCAAAAGATTTATTCAAAAGATATCTAAAAATTATAAAAACTTTTTTCAGGGGAAATTGAATAAACCTAAACCAGTTAAACAGAATTACGGTATGGTAAAGTGCTTTAACCGCAGTATGTGGAATTATTTATTTACAGACTCTAGTGAGTTAGCAGCAAAAACAACAGCAAAGCACCAACAGCAAATACAATGAAGAACAAAGGCCAGGAACCCAATGAATAAAATGTATTCCTCTGTGATGTTTCGGCATACACTGCCTTCTTGGAGTACACAGTTACTTCACATCACACACTTGGTTTATATACACAACTAAATAAGCAATTTCACATCACGCACTTGGTTTATATATACTACTAAATGGGCAGTTAAACAATAAAGTCATCAGTTAATACCATGAAACACTTAAAAAGCATTTAAAGTAATACATCCCAATTAAAATTAACATTCATACCCTTTGGAAACAAAGTATCTAACTTTAATATATACACTGCTTCTTTATAAAGAAATGCTGAAGCCCCCCCCCCCCCCCCCCCCCAAAAAAAAAAAAAAAAAAAACACACTCTACTTTTTCTAAAATTGTGGCTTGGAAACCATGAAGAGAACTACCATGTGCTTCCAAAAAATGTTGTGCCACTGAACTCTGTTCCTTTTTATTTAGTAATCTATTGAGTTAGCAGTAGGGAATAATAAAGTTAAGGTACCAGGGCTATTTAATTGCAAGTCCAAAAATGTGGTTTATTTCAGTGTTTGCTTAGAATGCAAGTCCTTCTATGTTGATAGAATACTCGGGAATTAAATAGAAGGATTTACGAATATAAGTATCCTATTCAAACTGGAGATGATAGGAATGCACTGAGCAAATATTACAAGACAAAGTGTAAGGTTGATTATAAATTCTTGGTTTTAGAAACGTTATCTAATAGTGTTAATGTTATGAATATAGAGGAAGAGCTAGGCTGGTTAGAATACTGTTGGCAAGTAAGGCTGAATGCCTGCTTTCCACCAGGGTTGAACAATAGAGAAGAATTTGTCATGCATTTAAAGAGAAAAGGCTTAAAACATTAATGTTTTGTTGGGGGGATTTTTTTTATATTTCTTATGTTATGGTTTTATTTTTTAAATATGACTTTAAAGTACGTTTAAAAGTGTATGAATCATATGATGTCCTGAGAAGGTCATGTGACTCTAAAGGTCTTTTAAAAGTTGTGAATTTTAGATGATACCTCAGTCTGAAGAAGTCTCTGTGTGTTAAATTGAGGAGATGAAAGCGCTAACTGGAGGTTCTTTTTGGATTAAAGTGTTCGGTTTCTGTCAGATGACTGTTTTTTTTCTTTTTTATTTACTTTTTTACTGTTCATTGCTGCTTTGAAGAGTCTAATCTGATCCAGTTGTACTCTTCGTAGCTGTCAACAGTACCTATTGCAAGTTTGTAAGCCCAATAAAAATATTGACAAATTACTTTACAGCTGTTCCGTCGCAAATGTTTGGAACAAACTACCACTACAAGTCAGAAGCATCACTAAATTTAGCTCCTTTATAACAGCACTAAAAGAAACCTTCTGCAAGTCATGGTCATGTCCTTCCAATGACTCAACATAACTTATCTTCCTGACCCCATAATTCTCTGCCCATTTCTCCTTTTGTCTATGCAGCATCTCCTGTATATCAATAAACTATACTAATGAGACTGATGTCCTCTTAACTTCCATTTACTGTATTCTTACACTAATTTCCTATCTAAGATGCTTTCTCAGCTACCTACTACCTATCGATTTCTTCTGTTTTCACTGTACACTTGTTCTCTCGCTTCAACTAACTTCCTGTCCTGCTTTATAACTGTCTGTACTCTGATACCTTCTTGCATCCATATACATCCTCATTGTGCAATTATTTTATAACTTATTATTGGAATATTTGTTCTATGCACATTTTGTTTTTACAGTTAGCTTGTGTCACTTGTAAAAAAATGACTTTGCTATTTAATGTTAGCTATTTCATGTTAGATCTTTTTATCTTGTTTAATCATGTCATCATTGACAGTGTTGTCAACTATATGTTCTGTTGTAGTGGTGGAGCTTTTCTCCTTGGATCTCCTCTGAAAAAGGGTCTCTGCCCAGTCGGGCTAACCCAGTTAACAAATGTCAAATAAATAAATATGGTGCCAAAGCCATGGTCTTAAACTCAGTGATAAGATATGCATAATTGTACCCTTTGGGAAATCAACCATCCCGGCTAATTACCATGTTGGCAATACACCTCTAAGAGTCGACCCAGTGGTCAGGGATCTGGTACACACGTAGACCGTAGCCGTACATTTGACCGCCATGTGGCCACAGTGGTGAGGAAATACTTTTATGTTGCGCAGCTTATAAGTAAGGGCATGGCATCTAGGTCCAAAGAGGTCATTATCCCACTGTACTTCACCCTTATAAGACCAGTTATAGAGTACAGTGCTCCCTTTGGTACATACCTGACCAGGCATATGCAGCAACTAGAGCAACCTCAAAGGTTCCTTACAAAAAGAATGCAAGGTGTAACAAACTTGACTTATGCTGAGTGCCTTAAAGCCACTTTCCTTCTACTCAAGTCTCCTACAGATTGCTGAGAGGTGATGTATTCCTGGCTTAGAATGCTTCCGCAAACCCCACACTTATGCATCTCCTACATATTCCAGAATCAAAAACTATCAGAAATACAAGGTCTAGGGACCCAAATTTTGGGAGGGACCTGAATTTTGTCTGTGATTTAAACAGTACATTCTGGAGAGACAAATGTGTTCCAGAGACTGCCACTGCTTTGGAATAGGTTTCCCATCCATGTGAAGCTGAGTTTGTCTACTCTGCAGTTTAAGCATAATCTAGACAAGTGGATGGGAAATATGAAATTTACACTCGACATGGCACCCATGTCCCTTATGGACAGAGGTAGCTTATAAATGTCTGGCCCTCAGTGTTCTATTTGGATTCAGGAAATCATTATTCTTTTCTGAAAACTTGGCTAGACTTAGAAAGGCCCCCTTGGGTAATTAGCCTAGTAACAGTCTATGAATTCACTTATTGGAGGACTTTTATTTTCTGAAAGAATGCATCTGAAGTTGTCTTCATTTGGTCTTCAACCTCTGGGTTCCCGGATCCATCTTGGCCGCATATCCAGCATCTGATCTGAGCTCAAAGCTCCTCCCCTTACCCATAATGCCCCTATCTCCTTCCTCCCTTCAGATTTCATTTGCCTTGCTTCATGTCTGCATCATGATCCATGCTCTCTGCTGTGAAAGTTTGTAGTAAGTGGCAATTTTGATTAAAATTTCCTATTTTCTTCTATTTTTCTGTTTCTACCTCCCCTTGTGCTTTTCTGTTGGTGAAAAAAAATAATTCCCTCTGTTTTACCTCTTGTGTGTTGTGTGGACAGTGTCACTGAGTGTGTGCTGGGCCTTAGGTTGGGACAATGTCTGAAACTCCCAAACCCAGCTTCAGAAAATGTACAGTGTGTGGCCACAAGCTCTCTCTAGCTGATGGCCACACACTGTGCGTTGTTTGTCTTGGGGCAGCCCATTTTCAGACCTCATGTTCCATCTGCACTGGGTTTAATTCCCAGGCATTGATGGACAGGAGGAACAAGCTTATCCTAAAAGGCCTTCTTCCCTCTTGTTCCTGCAGGACTCAAGATCCTGCCCCCGGCTTCGGCCCTAGTCTCCTCGCAGGCCTCTGGGACTCAACCTTCCATTAAGATGACTGGGGATGAAGACAAATCATCCAAGAGGGGTAGGCTGAAGAAGCAATCTCCAGATCGCTGGGCTTCAGCTGGCCCACCAACTATAGTTAGGTCAGTTCCAATGCCGAAATCTCCCCAGCTACATTCTCCTTGATTCTCTCCAGAGCCGGAGGAGCTCTGGTCCCGGTCACCAGCTCAGGCTTCTACTTACCACTCCTCCAGGCTGGTGTTGGTCACCTCTTCCTCCTGCTTCACCCATAGCCTTAGCAAAGCGGAAATGCATAGGATGATGCAGAAGTTCATCTGCACCCAGATACAGATGGGAGTCTTGCCTGCCCCCCTCTCCCTCCAGAGCGGGGAGCATGCAGCCCTTTTTCACCCCAATTACTCCTCCGATCCGACCTCCGGTTTTGTAGCCCTTGGGATCCGAGGACACTCTGCGTCGAGGGGCCGACGCTGATGCTACCTTGTAGCTCGACACTGGCCAAGACGTTGAGCTGGTCGGATCTGACAGGTTCTCCGAGCTGTAGCCTCGGCGTGTGATCTGAAGGGATGGTGTCCACTTGAGTATGTCGGAGCACAGTCTTCCCCTTGGTAGCTGGGCACCTGGAGATTCAGCTCTGACGTCCACATCAGGTCAGAGGGTTACAGCTCCTCCTATTGTCCTTTCTCAGGATGTCCATTCCCCTTTGGCTTTCACCGTGGTGGAGAGGGTGCTTTCGATTTCTTCGAGACCCTTGACTATCTCGTCTTCGGAGTCTACCCTGGTTCCCTCTGTTTCTGGCACGGATCTGGCCATTTTGCCATCTCAGGGACAACCTGCCATCTCTCTGCCCCAAGACACTCCCTCTTGGGAACAGCAAGACATGTGTGAGTCCTCTCCAGAGATCCCCAGTGAGGAGGTCTCTCGCAAACGTACGTGTAAAAGGAGGCAGTTAGACTCTCCACTGGAGTCTCTCGCCAAAGATTTGGAAGAAGGGGAAAGTTTCCCCGGTCACCACCTGAGGATGTCTCCTTTGGAGACATCATGGAACTCCTTTGCCAGTGTGGGGGAGTGGTCTGCCCAAAAACATCCCTCAGACGAATCCGTGCTCCTGGAGGCATTTGGTGAAGGACCATCTACTTCCTGGTTCTCACCTCCCATGGATCCCTTAGTGGATCTCATCTCGGGTGTGGAAGAAACCAGACATGGTGGAGCCCATTCCCAAATGCACGAGCAAGGTTTTGAGCCCCCTTCAGACAGATCACATTGGAATAAGGAATCCCCGGTTAATGCCATGATGGTGGCAGCTGCCACTAAGAAGGATCGCTCAGGAAAACTCTACAGTCCACCCTACTGACCGAGAGTCAAGGATGATGGACCGTTTCAGGAAGTGGGTGTACACTTCAGCAACCTTTTCTGTACAGGCACTGAATTATATGGCACGTTATTCAGCTGCAGTGAGACCTGGTGAAGGAGATTACTGAGTCGACCCCTGGGTCCATGGTTTTGGAACCCTTTAAGGCGTTATTTACCAGTGCCCTGTACGATGGTTCTTCCCTTTTTGGGAAGTCGGTATGTGACACCTAATTTCAGAATGAGAAGGACAGGAAGACACTGCTATCGGGATCTGCTTTTCAGCCCCTCGATGATCCTTCTCTAGGAATCAGCGAGGGACCAAAAAGATGAGGTTCCAGAAATCTCAGAGTTTTCCCCGAGACACTCTGGTCTCACCTCCCCCCAGGGGCAGAGAGGGATTTGATAGCCGCCACCCTAGAAGCAGTGGGGGCTGAGAAGTTATACATCTCAAGAGCCTTTCTTGGAGAGACCCACCCAGCAACCCTGAAGGGTTACCCGGCTGCTCATCTCTGGAGGCAGTCAGGGGCAGTCTCTCGCTACACCTAACGGAGTGGGAGTCCATCACAACAGATCGTTTAGTGTTGCAAATTATTTCTAGAGGCTATTCAATCCCCTTTCTCGAGCCACCTCCACAGCCCAAACACCTCCCAGTTGTTCCACCCAGACACAGTGGGATGCAGCACTGGAAATCGCAAAGCTGCTAAGAAAGCGAGTCATCCAACCCATCCCCCTAGCCCACTCTTGATCAGGCATTTATTCCAGGTTCTTTTTGGTGCCAAAGAAAACGGGAGACCTAAGGCCCATTTTGGATCTCTCCACCTTGAACCCGTCAGTGGCCAAGACTGTTTTCAGGATGGTCACCCTTCAATCTATCCTGCCCTTCCTGCAGGAGAATGATTGGATGTGCTTGATCGACCTCCAGGATATGTATTATCACATCAAGATGGACAGGTGCTCTCGGAGGTTTCTCCGCTTCCGGCTAGGAGCCAATCATTACCAGTTCAGAGCGCTCCCATTTGGTCTGACCACAGCCCCCAAGGTGTTTACCAAAGTGATGTCAGTAGTAGAGGCTCACCTGAGACTCCAGGGCATACAGGTCTTCCCCTACCTGGACGATTGGCTCCTTGCTGCCCCTTCCAGGCATCAACTTTGTCAAGCAAGGGAATTTTTCTTCTAGCCCAGAGGTTAGGCATTACCATCAATCTCAATAAATCTCTGGCCCCAGTCCAAACATTAGACTTCATTGGGGTGCGATTAGACACAATTCAATCCAAGGTTTTTCCTTACTCCTACAGAATACAAACTCTGAAGCTACATGTTCTTTGCATTCTTCAAACTCAGTCTCTGACAGCAGAAATAGTATTAAGGGCATTGGGGTCCATCGCGGCCACAATAAATCCCTTCCCCTTAGTGCATTTTCACATGTATATTCTTCAGTGGACCCTTGCAGTACAATGGTCCTTGTTAGATCTTCCCTTGACTGACCCTGTCCAAATCTCTTGAGTGTGCAGGGGCTCTCTTCTGTGGTGGATTCATTCCTTGGACCTTGTTCGGGGTCGTCCCTTTCTTCCACCTTTCCCCATGGCCGCAGTGACTACAGACACCTGCAAGCCAGGCTGAGGGGGAGGCACTGCTCAGGAAGGACAGTTCAAGGTACATGGTCCCACTACGAGAGCAGAGTGCATATCAACGTCCTGGAGATGAGGGGATGTGCTTCTAGCGTTGCAGCTGTCCATGCCCATCTTCCCTCAGGAACAGTTGCTATCCAGATGGACAATATGTCAGTGGTCTTGTACATCAACAAGCAGGGGGGAACTATATATTATCCCTTATGTAGCGAAGCCATGAGAGTATGGGAGTGGGTGATCTCCAACGGCCGTTTTCTGGTGGCAGCGCACATTCTAGGGATTTCCAACATTCCTAGAGGACAGGCTTAGCAGATTATTCTGATGCCTTACGAGTGGTCTATGAATCTTTCAGTAGCGGAACAGATCTTTCCCAAGTGGGGACAGGCTTGCTGCGACCACTTTGCTTCTCCTTCCAATTCAGAGTGCAGCGAGTTCTTCGTCTGAACCTCCGCCAGGGGAAGCCCCCAGAGACGCTCTGATTCATGCTTAGCCCCCCAGTCTTCTGCATGTTTATCCTCCTCTTCCCTTAATACCAAAAGTCCTTCAGAAAGCTCACAGGCTGGGGAGCCTAGTAATACTCATCGCCCCATTCTGGCCTCGCCAAGTCTGGTTTCCCTGTCCATGGTTTCATCTGGTGACTCCACCATGGACTTTGGATCTGGTTCCGGATCTCATGTCTCATCCCTCAGGGATTCCCATCCAGACCTGGACAGTCTAAAGCTCACTGCCTGGCTGCTCCAGTTCCCATGATAGTCAGGATTTCTGGCTTATCCTCTCCCGTCAAAAGGATCGTGATGGTGACTCATAAGTCTTCCACCAGAAAAGTGTACTCCAGCCAATGGAGACGTTTTTCAGTATGGGCTTTGTAGCGTGCATTAGATCGTTTCACTGCCACAGTTTCCATGGTGCTGGAATTTTTAACTGGAATCTTTGTGCAAGGTGCCAGTTTTCCCATGGTCAGAGTTCAACTTGCTGCAATTTCTAATTATCATGTGGGGGATAATATGGTTTCCTTAGCATTTTCAAAGCTTAGAAGGCCTTCCTCAAAGGTACCTTTCTTCTTCGACCTTTGGTGAAGGACCCTACACCACTGTGGGATCTTATGTTAGTGCTACAGGCCTTAGTTTTGCCCCCCCCCCCCTTTGAACCTGTAGTCTCAGTGGATCTGCAATTTCTGTCCAGGAAGACTGCATTCTTGGTTGCTATTACTTCTGCCAGGAGAGTTTTGGAACTTCAGGCTTTGTCGATCAGAGCCCTTTATATGATTTTTCATAAGGACAGGGTGTCCTTGCATACTAATCCATCCTTTCTACCTAAAGTAGCTTCAGAGGCCAACATTAATCAGGTAATCAATCTCCCGGTCTTCTTTCCATATCTTCGGAATAAGGGAGAATACAAATTGCATTTACTGGATATACACAGACAGTTAAATTTCTGCCTACACAGGAATAAAACATTTTGTAAATCTGACTAACTTTTCATTTCTTACTCCAAACCCTTTTTTAGGGAAACCTATCTAAGGTTACTATCGCCCATTGGATTTCCCCTTGTATCATTCAGGCGTATTCTGCCAAGGAGATTTACCCACCAAGTCATGTGAAGGCACATTCCACCAGATCTGTGGTTACTTCAGCGGCCTTGTGGTCCGGAGTTCCATTAGACGATATTTGTTCTGCTGCTACTTGGTCTTCATCTCATACCTTCATCTCACATTATAAGTTGGACATTGTATCCAGGAACAGGGCATCCTTTGGCTCTGCTGTGCTCCGGAATATCCTTCCATGAGGGCCTTCCAGGTGTTTAGTAGCTGGGGACTCTTTCCCACAGGTTGAAGACCAAATGAAGACAACAACTTCAGATAAAGAAGATATGTACTCACCATAACGTTCCGTCTGAGTTGTTGTTCTTCATTTGTCTTCAACTGTCCCTCCCCCCTTCCTTCCTCTGGCTTTGTGTAAACTGTTTATTGGTGCTATGAGTACAGGCGGTGGTCACTGTCAGGGTGACTCTTATCCTTCTTGTTCATGGATTCTGGTCGGGACAAGGTTGTGTTGGGTCAGGTGAGAATACTAGATTGGGCAGCAAGCTTGATCTGAAGGGAGGAAGGAGACAGGCATTATGGGTAAGGGAAGGAGCTTTGAACTAGGATCAGATGCTGAATATGCGACCAAGTCGGATCCAAGACAGATCCGGATACCCACTGGTTGAAGACATAAAGAACAACAACTCAGATGGAACGTTATGGTGAGTAGATAACTTTTTTATTTGCCCATTAAGTAAAAGATTTGCATTGGGACTTTAAACCTCAAAGCGTATGTAAGAATGCATTTATATTTTAAGCCGGAACATTTTTCATAATAAGGAATATAATGGTTGGATTTACTGTTTTACTGTGTTTATGAAATACTTATTAATTTAAAGGAAAACTCTACCCTAGAACTAAAAAAAATGTTTTTTTCACTCTTTTTCTTTTGTAGCCTGAGGAATTGATTCTGCAAGGGGGTCTCAGTGCAGTGACAATTTTAACACCTTTGCGGTAGTGTGAGGGGAAGGGACTCTCAATTCCTCTTGAACTTCAAAAGAAAACACTGAACAAAGAACTGAAATTTAGTTACTTTTCTGGTTGTAGCTGGATAATTTCTAAGTATAGTGTAAAACAAGATCTGAGCCAAATATAAATGAGGGTGATTAAAAACAGAAAGCAGCAGTCCTTTTACAGAAGGCAAAGGGAATAACAGTGACCCTCCCAAATCCCATTACATGTCAATGGTATGGTAATTCAAAGTTACTTCCTTGTGTCTGGCATGAGTCATACAAAGTATTATGGGAAAGAGAAAGGCTTGAGGGAGTACAAGATCATGTTGATACATCAAGCCCCATTCGTAGCCATGTTGTGGAAAGAAGGCTAAAATTACAAGCACTTAGAGCGATTTTGAGGTGTCAAAATAGGTAAGGAAACAGAGTGAAAAAAATATTTTGTTTTTTTTTTTTTTGTTTTTTTTTTTAATTCTAGGGTGGAGTTTTCCTTTAACTAAACCTGTAACTATATTTGTAAATGTTAAACAAATGCTTCCTGTACGAGATTGTCATTAAACTATAAGCAATATAATTGGTTACTTTAAGGCTACACAAGTTAAGAATTTTATTTGATTTGTTTAACTTTGCTAAGTATGTGCATTGCTGGGTTAACTGAATGTCAGATCTAAGTAATATTCTAATTAGAAGTTTTAAAGTGCTTGTGATTTTGTTTTCTTTAGTCCTGTGTAACACATTCCTTTCACAGGTTATTTATGAAGCAAGTAACACTTAAAAAAGCTTGAGCACAAAACAAAGTTCCAGTTGTCACAATGCTGGATTGTTGCTTTCCTTGCTTCCTGCCTTGAGCTGTTCTGAAGAAAATCTAGGTCAAAATTCATCACAGATGTCTGTGAAAACAGAAAAGAATTTTCTTTTTTTTCTTTTCTCAAGTAAATCTATGAGACCTCTACTAAAAATTATACCATTTTTTTTTTCTTTTGGAAATGGAATATTTGTAAAACAAAAGCTACAGTAATGTTTTATATTAAGGTGTTGCTGACATATAATGGACTTAAATTTGCTGAATGTTAGTAGCTTATGCTGTAGTGTTTAACTCTAACTGTACATATTAATGGAAAGAAGTAAAGTTAGATGTCTGTTACTGATTAGGACAGTTTCATATAATTAAGAAAAATGAAAAACTTACAGAGGAAATTAACAGCTACTGTTTGCTGATAGTGGTCTTTATCACATGCTGTAATCAAATTCTAATGTCATGATGTGAAGCTTAGATCAGAACAGAAGTTCACAGTGTCTAAAACCACGCATTCAAATTAAACAGGCAGGAATTCTTCATATATAGTCAAGATTGATTGTAATACTAGAATTAATAAGAATAAACATGAATACTTTGCAAATGCATAAGGAATAACATATCTATTATTTAAGAGTAATAAAAGAGCAGTATCAGTAAGTTAAGAAAAATATACGTATGCTTGTAAAATGTAATAGAGAGCTGATGAGTAAATAGCTCTTTGATGGAAGATTTTAAAAATACAAGTTATATAGCATAAGGTAGAATATTAGTGGGCAAATAAGACAGAAAAATATATGTTTAAATAAACTGCTTATAAGAAAGATATACATTATATATACATGCATATTGCAGAAATGTGAATGCTCAAGATCTCATATAATTTGCATAGAAAAGCATATAAAACTATTTGAAAATATCCTGAAAGCTGAAGTTTGGTTATGTGAACTTTGAAGGTTTTTGCTTATTGTATGTTATTAGATTCACTAGTGGTACCTAAAATAACTAATTTCATAAGCCAGAGCTGAAATTTGAGTGTTGTATTGCTGAATCATATCCATTTTGATAGAAAGTAAAGTAGATTTTTTTAGTATGTTTAAACCCGGGAAGGGAAAATGCAATTTGAATTAAACACACGGTAACTTTTGAATGCAATATAAACTTAATTTTTGACTCCATAGAAATAGCAAGACATTCTCTTTGACCTCAGTAATGTACATATTTGTATGAATTAGTTTAATAAGCTAAATATTTTGATATTTATCGTATTATTACACAATTTTGAGATATAGATACTTGCACTTTTAAAATTAGTTCAGAACTTTTTTTTAGATCTATAAAATACGTGTATATCTTTTAGTATGATGAATATATATGTGCATTGATTTTCCTTTTGTATAATAGCTTAGTTTACAGATATCTTTATCTGTTCAGGTCCCACTCTGCTCTACTTATTTGTTTAGAGATTTAGTTACAATACTGTTGAACGAGTAAATAATTTAGGAATATTTAATGGATAATTTATAATACTCTTACATAAATAGGTATATATTATGCTATTTGTTGGAATATTTAATACCTGTTATTAATATACGAGGATTATTAAACTTTTATGTAGTAATAGGGAATATTTATTATTTTTAACATATATGTAATATTAGTTATTGGTATATCACGGTAGCTTTTGTCTATGTTTTTTATGAATCTTTAGGTATTGGTAGGTAGAGAGATAATATAGTACTTTGTCTGTTTGATAGGTAAACTAGGGACTTTGTTGTATTTTTATTTATACAGTTAGAGGTGTAGAGTTGTTTTTGTTATTTACAAGCTTTAGAAATTTAGTTTGTAGACAGGAAGAATTAAAAAAATGTAGAATGTTAAGATAGTGTTGGAGGAATGCATTATAGTCTTATATACAGTTAAATTAATACAGTGGATAAATGTGTCATAATCTTTAAGTACACAATATTAATAGTTTTAGTCTACTATCAAAGTAAATGGATTAAAGGCAACAAAAGGAAATCATCAATGAGATCTAAAATTAAATAGAGAAGACATTATATTCTTGCAAGAGACTCGCTTGATAAAGATAAACAATATTTAACTAACTTGGGTTACAAAATGTTCTCATCTGCTTATTTTAACAAAAAGAAGAAAGGAATTGCTATACTTTGTAGAAAATCTACTGTAATGCCTAAGGTCATGAAATCCATTAATGATCCCAAAGGAATGTATATATTTGTGATTGATTATAATGGCAAATATGTACACTAGCTATTTTTTACTGGATCTCTGGAATAGGTTCAAGAGTGGCTAAGATCTTCATAAACTTAGTACAGGGTCATTGGAAGGGTAGTTTAATTTTTTTTATAGGTTCATAGGTTAATACTAGGCTTACTGCCCATGTGGGCCCTTTTAAGCCTAGCCAATTATGCCATGTGAGAATCAACCCCTGTATCTTGTGTCTGTAAGGTAAACACCTTGGCCATTATGCCAACCTCCCACACCCAAACAGATGATTTTAACTGCATATCTGGTATAAAAGATACAAGTGAACAGGAGAAAGCTGAAATTCTGGCATCAGCTAAAAGCACTAAACAGATGGATTAGTAATAGTTTAGTTGCTTTAATAGTAAAAGTAGAAGATAAGCCATGCATGGGACGCAAGCTAGAATTGATGGGATTTATGCCTCAACAGATTTACTTAGTAAAGTGAACAATTTTAAAACTATTCATTGTCCTTTATCTGATAATAATGCACTAAGTATATGGATGTAAGGGTCAGATTATTTATAGAATCCCTTATCTTAAGGAACAAATTGAAATTTTTTTATCTTTGAATGATAATCGCCCGGTTAATAAAGTCGTATAGTGGGACTCCTTAAAAATGCAAATTAAAGATAGATTGGGAAGATGGGCTAGTAATAAAATGAAAGAGTGGGATAAGTTGTTAGAATTGCAAGATGGAATACACAAAGTGAGGCTTGAACAACAAAGAAATTAGATAATATTTAAGTCGTTAAAAATGAATGACAAAATACAAAATAGTTTTAATGCGTAAAGTGGAGATAGCTTTAGAAAAAATAAAATTGCACAGTTATGCGATGACTTCAAAAAATCTACATAGATTAGCTAATAGAAGTAAAATGTTAATTAAAAAGGAACAAATCAGTAATATCGGAAAATCCTCACACTTGTAAGCTTACTTCAGATGTAGAGGAAATGCTTAATGTTTTTAAAAATTCCATAGAGGTCTTAATAAAGAAAAAAATCATGATTACAGAATTTACAAGTATTCAAAGAAAAATGTTAAAAATAAACTTAATGACCGATAAATATCTCTGTTGGAATAAGCCTATTGCCCTAATAGAAGTTAAAGAAGTTTTTAAAAAAGGGAAAATGGTAAACCTGTAGGACTAGATGGCTTACATATGGAATTATATAGTTTGCATCTGTTAAATATTTTAGAATTACTGAGTTATTTTTTTCAGGATAGTTCATTGTGATAAAATAATACCTCCCTCATGGAAATTTTCTGTAGTCTCACCTATAATTAAGTAAAGGATAATAAGTTAGTTTCCATATCTAGAACTATTTTATTGTTAAATGTAGACTACATAAAATTTTATGTCCATTTTCGCTATAAGATTGAGATATAGTAGATTAATAAAGATCAGACAAGATTTATAGTCAATAGATTAATGTATGATATTAAAAAGGTAGTAACTATCTTAGATTTCTCAAA